>NC_044032.1:512167853-512469852 GCF_901765095.1 Microcaecilia unicolor
CTCCCCCCTAGGTACCCTTTACCTGGGTAGGCGAGTAATGCGCCTTTGTCAGCGTTGGCCCCCTCGACGGGCTTCAGGAACCTCCTGGACACCACCTTCACACTCTGGCCACTCGTCTGGTCTCTGGACTCTGGAACTCCCCCGACTTGGTCAGCGTTCTTCAGCTCCCCTTTGGTCTGTCTGCCTTCTGCGTGGACGTCCGCTGTGTATCCCACCACTGCCACCACTTGTAAAAAGGACACACAGGAGACCTCGTAGCACTCTGCTGACTTGCCTCTGGAACTCGACCGCTCCCACTATCCCCCACACAGGAGACCTCCTCTGGAGACTGATGCCTTTTCCTCTCGGCTTCACTTTGAGTTCTCTAGTCCCCCAGAACCCGCCTGTAGTCAGTAGGCCTTTCTGCACACTTCCCTGGGAATAAAATTATTGCCTGGGTCCCACCAACCCTCTGCTCTTCCCTTGGTTTCAACTTCCAGCCACTGTTATTCAACGGTCAAGGGTAGCAGGGATTCTCTGATGTCCTTGTCTTCAGGGGGTTATTCAACCACAAGGTTCCATCTGAGAAAGTGCCCTTTGTAACTCCCACAAGGGTGCTCTGGTGTGCAGTGACCCTCTAGTGGCTCCGGCCCGGCCTCACCAGCCTTTTGCCTCAGGGAACCACCTTGAAACCAGACTTCTCTGTGACTGCATTGACTCAGGCCTCTAGGTTTGGTCCTCCCCTTTCCCTCAGGGTGACCTCTTCCTTAACCTGCAGTCCTGGCCCAGCCTCACCGCTGTATCATCTGGTAACCGACCCACCTTACCAGTTCTTCTGGTGGGGCCCCCAGGTCACCCTTCTCTGGAAGATAGCCCAGCTTCCTCTGCTTGCAAAAATATGCAAATTAGCTGGTTGCATGTAAATTCAGTTTATTAGCTAGGTTACAGTCTTGTGGGCCTGGCTTGCCCACTATTAATCTGTTACTGCGATTCACCCCCCCGAGACCATTTACTGGGGACATCTGGGTCTCAGGGTATAACAGCCTCCTCCCCTGGATAGGACCTTCTTTATTCACATTAACCTTACGGTCCTATCCTCCACCCACGGCTGTTTGTTCTTTTTAAACATTTCACAGTTGCCCATTGTTCATAACACCAGTACCCAGGGCCTGGTCCCCACCAGGTAAGTACCTCTTTGCCTTTGGAGGGAATCTTCTCCTGATCTCTCTCCTGAGCTCTACTTCAGCCAGCCTCTTTCTTCAGCCCCTGGCTTATAATTCTCCAGTTCTGGATGTTGCAGGTCCCCCCCCCCCCCCCCCCCCCCCCCCCCCCCCCCCCCCATCTTCTCCCCTCTCCCTTGGCTAGAGGATGCTTTTTATAGGGTGCCCAATAATCCACTCCACCTTTCTTTAGGCCTCTCCCCCTGCTTCCAGAAATGTCTGCACCCAGAACTTTCTCCACCTATCCAGCTTCCACTCAGAGAGTCCCCCTGGTGGCCTCCCCGGGAAGTACAAGTCCTATGCCAGGAGCACCCCCTAGCTGTTCCTTCTGGTCACTACCATGGACTATACTCTTTGGCTCCCTCTAGTGGCCAGATCAGGACATTTTAGGTTTTCAATGGGAGAGCACCCTCTGGCGGCCTCCTCATGTAAGGGCAGACACTGTGGTTATCACAATATATATATATATATATATATATATATATATATATATATATATATATATATATATATATATTTATTTATTTATTTATTTATTTATAACATTTGTATCCCACATTCTCCCACCTTTTTGCAGGCTTAATGTGGCTTACATAGTTCCGCAAATGGTGATTACCAGTTCCGGATAGGAGAAATACATAATTGAGGTAGAGAGACAGAGTGGGTTAGGTTACAGGAGAAAGTTCATCTTATGATAAGAGCTAAAGATAATAGGTTAAACTTAACTTGGACAATTAGGAACATTAAACTACAAATCGAGATAAATTTAGCAAAAAAACAGTTAAGATAGAGATATAGAGAATACATGCTTTGTTAATTGCATTTAGGATGAATTGTTATTGTATGCTTTCTTAGACAAATAAGTTTTCAATAGTTTACGGAAGTTCACTGTGTCATGTGCTATTTTTATGGATTTTGGTGATTCATTCCAAATTTGCGTGCATATGTAGGAGAAGCTGGATGCATATGTTAATTTATATTTTAGTCCCTTACAGTTTGGATAGTGGAGATTCAGGAATGTACGTGATGAGCTGGTAGAGTTCCTGGTTGGTAGGTCAATAAGGTCTGACATATATCCTGGAGCTTCACCGTGTATGATCTTATGGACCAGGGTGCAAATCTTAAAAGCAATGCGTTCTTTTAAAGGGAGCCAGTGTAGTTTTTCTCGTAAGGGACTGGCATTTTCATATTTCATTTTGTCAAATATGAGTCTGTCTGCCGTGTTTTGTGCAGTTTGAAGTTTTTTGATAATTTGTTCTTTGCACCCAGCATAGATGGCATTGCAGTAGTCTAGCTGGCATAATACCAATGATTGCACCAGTCTGCAGAATGCTTCTCTTGTATATATACATTATAATTACTTTTATTGATTTTGATTAATGCCTTACACCATAAATGCTCTAATTTGTGCCCATGACTTAGGGTCTTGAAGATCAGGCTGGCTGGAAGAGAAATTAGGTTATTACTGATTCAGAGGGCAGGACCGGTACAAGCCGACAACGGTGCGCACAGGTCCATGGCCCCATGCCTGGTGTCTGTTTCTTTGTAGCCATTGAGTTGGGGAGGCAGTGGACGAGAAGGTGAATAGGCAGGTGGGTAGTAGGAAGAGGAAGGTAATGGTTATCTGCTGGATGCCATATACCCCTTGCTAAAATCTTGCATACCCCTTGGGGTACATGTATCGCATGTTGGAAACTACTGCTTTAGATAGCCCCTCCCACCTGTAACACTCAATGACATCCTTAAAACATTTGCCCCTAGACCCCCTCCCTCCCAGTCTTTGTGTTGTCTAGCAGGGAGTAGCAAACATCCTCACTCACTCCTGCCCTGTTGGTAGCCTGTGACCAAAATGGTGGGTCTGACCCCTACTGGTAGTCTCCCAGTACTACAACTAAGGGCCAAGATAAATACCAAAGACTTTGGTAAGAGTTGGAGGAAATGTCAGGAGGTTGGGTGGGGGTGGGGGGACCAAGAGAGGGGAACATTTTTAAGGATCTCAGTAGGTGTCGGGAGGGGGGGGGGCTTTGTAAAAGACTTTGGCTGGTATAGGGGAATGGGCATTGGTATGTGGAGAATGTTGGAGGGGGGGTGTTGTTCGAGACACTGATAGCATGGATGCACTTACCACCTCTTCTTCAGGAGGCAGTAAAGGCATTCATATTATTGGCAGTGCATTTACTGTGCAGTAAATGTCTGCCCTGAGCAGTAACTGCCATTTCCAATTGTTATGGCACAGGCTTTGTATTTACCGCATATTAATTTTTGCAGTGCAAATAATTACTTCACTTTAGTAAACAGACTTCTAAATGTTTTAAAGTGTGCTAATGAACCAAATGCGCACTAATGAATTTGCATTTTTAGGTTGTTGCGACTCCCAGGATTAGTGCCTTTTTACTGTTAAAATTTCCCTATCTTTGTAACTTCTCAGATTCATTCTGGAAATCATACTGAATACTTGGAATTCTGTTCTGCATTGTGCATAGTGTATGTGACATCCATTAGTTCTCTTTGGTCAGAAGCCTATCCTGAGCCATGCAGAATATAATAAATAATCCCTCTCTGATTCTTTGGCTTGTTCAAAATATATCAGGTTTCATTCACAGTGTGCTGATACTCCAGAGTCCGGCACCTCTTTGGCAGACATATTATACAGATATAAGCAGTTTTATCTGCTTTCTGTTTACTTATTTTTATGTTTTAATTTCAGACTTATTCATAATGCAAGCATATTTTCTGCAGACAAGTTCTTACTCTGTACTTCAGAATTATTCTGTTTTTAGATAGTGTTGGATTCCGTTTCTTCTTCTATTACTCTCGCATCTCCATCTTGCATGGTTTCCTAAAATGGAAATTACATATCCTAATTAGCTGTCCAAGTTATTTGGCCATTAGCCAAGCTTTTCACAAACCACAACAACAAAAGCTATCTTCTCCCTCTCTTAATGAGCTATTCTTAAAACATTTTTACTCAGACAATATTACTCAAAATGGCAGCCGTGGCAACTAGGTAGTTGGAACAGACAAAAACACACACATCAAAGCTTAGAACAGCCTTGGGGTCTAAGATATACATGCAATCATTACCAGAGGCTTAAACAAATTATTTCAAATGTTTTGGCCTTCAGTATGCATTTTACTATGCCTAGGTCTATCACTCCTTTTTGTGTTTTATTTTGTCAGCTACAATGCCAGCTAACCTTCTCACTTCTTGGGGAGTTATGTACCTGGGGTTACAACACCAGTAAGTGTTCATCCAAAAACTCTATTCTCTGCAAGCTAAGGACCAAGTATGAAATCTCTAGGGGGGTTCACCTTTGTTCCCCTTTCCCTCCATCACTTTGAGGGAACACTTTAATTAAATTGGTGGGCGAAGGTGCTGGGGAGGGAAGGAGAAACTATATATTGTTCACTGCTAAAAGAAGCCATTGCATTATTCTACTTTGGTTGGTAAAAATTTATTAGTCCAGAAAAAGCTCTTTGACAATACTAAAACTGCCTCCCTCCACTTATCTGACGTCATCTTCTTTAACTGTGCACCCCTCAGCTGAAGATTTAGCCTACTTTTTCTCAGATCTGTTATAATTTTTTAACGAATCCAGACAGTTACCCTTTTAGGGATAGTTTCTGTTAGATATGGGATAGATTCCTGCCTCCTGGTCCAAAGCAAGTTTATATTTTATTAAACTGAATTTCTGCTTCACACTGTTCTTCTGATAGCTGCCCTTCATTCCTACTAGCTAATCCACTGTCGCTGATGATTTTGTGGAGAACTAAATTTATCGGCAGGTTACTTGAACTAGGCAGTTTTCATGAATCACTGGCAATATTATAAGACCCCCATTTCAAAGAATGAAGGTTAAATTTGACTTTACCATCTAGGTGTAGACCAATTGCCAGTATACCATTGTTGACTGAGGGCGCTGTTTACTAAGCCGCGTTATAGGCACGTTAACATTTTTAACGTGCATTAACCATGTATGTGTGTTACCCATGTATGCACCTACAATATCCCTATAGGCACCTACACGGTTAGCACATGCGTTCATTGTAGGCGAGTTAAAAATGCTAACACACCTTAGTAAACAGGGCCCTAAGTTGATCGATGTCATTGTGGCCATTCAGTAGACAACCTATGATAGCCAATAATTTGCACCATTCTCAATTTGGTTTTCAAGTATACACAGTGCAGAGTCTTTGCTTATTACTCTAGTTTCAGATGATAAGAGATTTTTATCTGTTACAATTGATGCAACACTTATTCAATTTGATCCCACCACAGCTTTTGATATAGTAGATTGTGCTCTTCTGCTAACCAAATTTAGTGAACTTGGCATTTCTGGAATGGTCCAAAGAATTTTTGAACAATAGGTCATGTAAGCACCTTTTCACTGCTGCTTTTGGCTCCTAGCCACAATTGCCCTCCCCTTGTTCCTTCCTCCCTTCTCACCCATTACTTCCCTCACCCGTAACTGTCTTGTTTGTCTGTATTACTTAGATTGTAAGCTCTTTTGAGCAGGGACTGTCTCTTTGTGTCAGGTGTTCAGCGCTGCGTGCGTCTGGTAGCGCTATACAAATGCTAATAATAATAAGGTTATAATGAGAAATTCATTATCTTCCAGTTGGAAGCCATTGGTGCCTCAGGGATCCCCTGTCTCACCTGTTCTCTTTAATGTTTAAATGAGTAGTTTTGGAATATCTTTACTAGATTTAGGTGAGCTAGCATTTTTAGCAAGCACTAAAAATTCATGTGCGCTAAATGTTAAGATGCCCATAGGAATATAATGGGCATCTTAGCGTTTAGTGCACTCTAATTTTTAGTGCACACTAAAAACGCTGGTGCACCTTTGTAAAGGGGCCCTTGGAAATTTGTTTTTATTCTTACACAAATGAAATCAATTCTGATTCCTTCAGTTAATGATGTCTGCACAAAATGTCTATAATATTAATGAATTTATTAGGCTTGTGGAAACTGGAATTCTATTTACAAACTAAAACTGGGTCAGCTAGCTAGGATGATGCAGAATGGTGTGTTTTCTTTCCGATTTTCCTATCATAGTGAAGTGAAAGGGCAAGCATGTGGGTAAGGTTGCTAAACCCCCCATTGCTGCAGTTGTCAGTGCTGGTGAACAAAGGTCAGGTCCAGAGCAAAAGGGGTGGCTGAGACCGATGGCTGAAGGAGTCGGTCTGGAACAGTCCTCTTGCCCTGATGGAGACTAGATGTCAAAACGCTGTTTCAAGGCAGTCTCCATGCATATGTCAAACTGTTTGACATATGCATGGAGACTGCCTTGAAACAGCGTTTTGTAACGGAAAACATGGATCTGTGTCGGTTGACATCTGGTCTCCAGTACTATGAATTCAATGAAAGCTAAGCTGCTAAATTGAAAGTTAAAAGCTAAGGACTTGAGTATATTAAGAAAATGCTGTGTGCAATAAGTGAAATAATATAAATACTAAAAATGAAAAAAATTGAAGAAAATATATCTAAGGATTGATGAGGATTGCGTTATGCCCCTTTTCAGATATATGCTAGGCTCATTTAGCCTTATTAGGGGAAGGTGCGCTGATCTGATAGATCCTTTAAGAACACCACTGTTTCCGAATTCAGTGGACTGTTTTTTTGAAAGAGTATATTGATGGAATAATAGATTGAGGTAGAGCATTTATTTAAGAGGTGATTGTGAGCTCCCTTCTACATAAATAACTTGGTGCTTATTGATTATAAAAACAGGCCTAGCTCAAAACCTCTTAGTTTTAGTCCTGGACGGTTTTGTTTTGTGCCATTATGGCTGAAAAACATCCAAGTGTTTAGAATGTCCAGATCCCGTACTTAACATGCTCCTGACACACCCCCTTGTGATTTGAATGCACTTCTGATGGAGTTCATAAAAAATGTCTAAAATTGGTTTTGAAAATACCAATTTGGATGTTTTTGTGAGAAAAACATCAAAATGTAGAATTTGTCACTTTTTGGACATTTATGAAAATAAGCCCCATACTAACCTACGTAACTTTGTGAGTCTATGTGCTTTGAAAATGAGCCTCAAAGTCTAAAATATCTGGAATTTTTTCATATAGACACAATTGACACAATTTAGCTGGCGAAAGCACATTTAGCTAAAACACTGCTTCCAGTTCATGATATGAAACCTAGAATCATGGGCGTAGTTTGGGGGGTGAGGGAGAGCAGTGCGCCCCCCCAGACGGTTTGCCACCGCCTGACCTGAGTGGTGTATCATCTCCCTCTCTCTTTCCACCCCCTTCCCTGCCTGGAACCTAATAGCACTCCCTCTCCCATCCTCTCCCCTCCTCCTCTCCCCTACCCCTCCTCTGGTCTAAAATCTTCAAGGTGTCTGGACTGGTTCAGGGCCCCCACACCGTTAGCGATGTAAGCACGCTGCCTCCAGTCTGCCTCGGAAGCCTTCTCCCTGCAGCATCCCACCTACGCGGGAACAGGAAGCTACTGCAGAGAGAAGGCTTCTAGGCAGGCTGAATGCAGCGTGCTTACATAGCTAATGTTGCTGGAAGCTCTGAACTGGTCTGGACACCTTGAAGACTGCAGACCGGAGGAGGGGTAGGGGAGAGGAGGAGAAGGGAGGACATGAGACCGACACTGGATCGCACTGGGATGGGGGAGGAGAGGGATGGGGGAACACTGGTCCGTACTGAGTGGGGGGGGGAGGAAGCAGGAGATGGATGAGGCTAGGGGGTGTGGGGGGAAGAAGCAGGAGATGGATGAGGCTAGAGTGTGGGAGGGGAGAAAACAGGAGATGGATGGGACTGGGGGGTATGGATAGAGGGAAGGGGAACAGAGCAGAAGATGGATGGGGCTAGGAGGTGTGGATGGAGGGGAGAGGAAGAGGAACAGAGCAGGGAATTATGGATCAGAGAGATGAAGTGGGAATTTGAGAGGCTAGTGAATACGTGGCAGTTTTAGATATGTGGGGTATATTGATGGGTTGGGATAATGAGTGAGGATGTGGAATGAGGGATAAGAGAAGAGGGACAAGAAAAGGGGATGATGTGAGGAAAGGTTGAGACATAATGTCAATGACCTGGAAGAGAGGATGAGAGGCATTGAAAAGGGATGGGGGTACTGGGGAAGGAGTACAGGAGAAGGGGGTGAGGTAGATGAGAAGTGAAACAGAAACTAAGGACTAAAGGGTGAAAGAAAAGTGTGAAAAAAAACATTAAATGAAAGATATGTAGTGAAGGAAAGGAAGAAGACAAGATGAGAGAGAAGAAATGGAAAAGTCAACCTGGAAAAGAATTTAGGAGATGACTGACACATGGAAACTGGAAAAGAGACTGGAACCAGCCCAATTAGAAAAATAAAATGCTCAGATAACAAAGGTAGAAAAGAAACATTTTATTTAATGCTTTTTAAGGACTAAGATGTGCCTGCTTTGTGAAATGTACATTTTTTTTTAATTTTTGTATTTTGGAGACTGCAGGAAAAATACATTTCTGTTTCTCTTTTACCAGTATTTGTACTGCTTACTCTCTATTTTAGTTTTTGTGGACCCCTATTTTGTATCATGTGAGGGTCTGTCTATATTAGTCTAGTGTGTGTGTGTGTGTTGTTGTTTTTTTTAAATAACCCTAATGAATATTTATGAGATGTAAGTATGCAAATGATATGCTAATGTGCCAAGCCACAACCTTTGCCCCCCCAAATGAAACGGTCAAACTACGCCCATGCCTAGAATCAATCTTTTGGAAACTAAACTGCAATCACAGGAGAAAAAATTACTAAGCTAAAATCTGAATATATTAATGTATTAGAACCATCATGTAGTAGATTTAAGCCATTATTTATTGTTTTTTTGTTTTAGGAAGAACTGAATTTCTTTTCTAGTTTTCTTTTTTATTGGTTTTGCTGTACAAGTGTATTTCTTAGTTGTAATAATAATCTGAGAAATAAAAAAAGTTTTTAAAAAGAGTGCCTTCTTAAGCTGACTGGCCAATTTCTAAATAGAATAATGTGAATTTTGTTTTGATTTGTATTGACAGTTCAAATGAAAAAAAAAGTTCAATCTGGTGCATAGGTGCTGAAGAGAGGCTGAGAAGGCTAGGGCTTTTCAGCTTGGAGAAGAGACGGCTGAGGGGAGATATGATAGAAGTGTATAAAATAATGAGTGGAATGGATCGGGTGGATGTGAAGCGACTGTTCACGCTATCCAAAAATACTAGGACTAGAGGGCATGAGTTGAAGCTACAGTGTGGTAAATTTAAAACGAATCGGAGAAAATTTTTCTTCACCCAACGTGTAATTAGACTCTGGAATTCATTGCCGGAGAACGTGGTACGGGCGGTTAGCTTGACGGAGTTTAAAAAGGGGTAGATAGATTCCTAAAGGACAAGTCCATAGACAGCTATTAAATGGACTGGAAAAATTCCTCATTTTTAGGTATAACTTGTCTGGAATGTTTTTACGTTTGGGGAGCGTGCCAGGTGCCCTTGACCTGGATTGGCCACTGTCGGTGACAGGATGCTGGGCTAGATGGACCTTGGTCTTTCCCAGTATGGCACTACTTATGTACTTATGTACTTATGTAAGTCATGTATGTGATTTAACAACTACAGCTTAACAAAGGTTAAGTCAAATTTGCCATTTTGCATGATAAAAAATTAAGGGGTCCTTTTACTAAGGTGTGCTGAAAAATGGCTTGCAGTAGTGTAGGCGCAGGTTTTGGGCACGCGCCAATCCATTTTTCAGCGTGCCTGTGAAAAGGGCCCTTTTTTGCCGAAAAGGGACATGCGGCAAATCAAAATTTCCATGCATCCATTTTGTGTGAGACCTTACCGCCAGCCAAATGACCTAGCAGTAAAGAATCCATGCGGTAATGACCTATGCGTGTCAAATGCCACTTGGCATGCGTCCATTATGCACGTCTGAAAATAGAAAACATTTTCAGATGCGTGTATCGGACACACATCAAAAATGAAATTACTGCAAGAGCCACGCGGTAGTCGGGCGGTAACTCCATTTTGGCGTGCGTAGACGCTTACGTGGCTTAGTAAAAGGGCCCTAAATATGGTCAGTAAAAAATGTCTGGTTTGGATCTGTATAGTACTGAATAAAATGTAGTTGTTCTTAAATAAAGCCATGTGAAAATTTTTGCTGTCAAATATTTTTATTAAAGAACATAAACAAGTAATTGAGAAAAAGCCATAATGCCAATACTGAGAGAACAAACCAGCCAAAGACACTGGCCAGCAGAATCAAGATAAATATTGCAGTAGAAATAACAAACAAAATTACGAAACTTGGAAAGCCATATGAACTTTTAAAAAGTGAGAGTCACAGTGCACTCTACAGTACCAAATGTTGCAAAGTGATTAGATCTAAAGTGCAGAGTTTTAGAACTCCATATTACTGGTTTCTTAAGCCTTCTGTAAAAAGGTATTATTTAAGTGCATTTTCAGGTCTTGAGTGAACATAACTACATGTCATTATTATAAAACCTAGGAAGATAATTCATTCTCAGAAGCAATGCTAGAGTGATGTTGAAATGGACTCATATGATGCTATCACCGAAGAAATGTATTTCTGCTATAGCGATCTACAACTCTCTTTGAATGCCTCCGTGATTTTTCCCCAATTCTACTCTGCAAGCAACTTTTCTTTTCATGTTGTGATGAAAACAAACAAACTTTTACAGTTTATTCTGGAAGAAGATTTCTAGAATGAATCTCCCTCCTTCCACACCCTCAATATTTTCTAACAGGCCAATAAAGCACCTCTTGTACAAAGCTGCGCTACCAATTCCCGGTGTGACAATTGAGAGGAAGCCCATTCAATTCCTATGGGCTTCCTCTCATTTGTCGCATGGGAATCGCTAGTGCGGCTTCATTAAAGAAGCCCAAAGTGCTTTAACTGGCCAGAAATGGCTCCTGACCAGTTAAATCCCCTGATTGGGGCTAACCAATAATTTTCAGCAGCACTTAGCTGGTTAGTACTGCTGAAAATAACCGGTTGGCACCAAACTGAAAACTAGCTATTTTGGGGGTGTTCTGGGAGTGGTGTTGGCACTTGGCCAGTTTAGTACAGATATTCAGAACTTAAGGGGTCTTTTACAAAGGTGCACTAGCATTTTTTGTGCACACTAAGACTAGTACTAAGACTTAGCACATGCTAATTTTTAGCGCATACTAAAAATGCTAACACGCCTTAGTAAAAGGACCCCTTAACTACATAGGTTAACTACATAAATAGAACTCACTCTTATGCGATCCTATCTTTTTTTTTTTAGTAACCTATAAATGGTTATGGGGTCCTTTATGAAGCTGTGGTAAAAATGGCCCCGTGCTAGTGGTGGGGGCCATTTTGGCTGTGCGCTGCAGTCCTTTATACCGCAGTGGGTAAAAATGCATGAAAATAGCCAGGGACATGCGGTAAGCTTGCTCTTACCACATGGTCTTGGGGGGGAGCACTTACCACCACCCACTGAAGTGGCGGTAAGGACTCCTGTGGTAACCCGGTGGTAACTGGGTAGGGCGTGGCACTGCCCGATTACCACCGGGTTACCACCGCACTAGAAGACCGTGGCTGATTTTCCATAGCGCGGCAAATGACGCATACTGGGGCTGGAACTACCGCTGGCGCCCGCGTTGGGTGGGTGGTAGTTCCAGATTAGCGTGCGGTAAGCTTGCGTTGGGCTTCCTGCCGCTCTGTAAATGGACTCCAAAGTGCTGAATATCGCACTTAACCGGCTATGTTTTAGCTGGCTCCACAAACACAGAAATTCAATGCTGAACCCTGGACATTGCCTGGCATTGAAATGCTGGGTTTAACCCCAGCAGTGGTCAGCAAGATGCTGAGCACCACATGCTGAATATTGACCCCCAAACGGTTATGAACTAGCTATCGTCTGCAAGAGTTTTAAGGAATGGATCCAAAGAAGCTTAGCGGAGAATAGTGAAGGGCAGACTTCTATCGTCTGTGCCCTGATCGTGGCTGAATAGATGTGGATGGGCTGGAGGGGAGCTTTTCAGGGGCTTTAACATTAACTTCAGAAATTTTAGAGCAAGTACAGTGCCGGGCAAACTTCTACGGCCTGTGCTCTGAAAATGGCAAGGACAAATCAAGACCAGGTGTACATATGAAATATCACATATCATATGAAATGAGCTTATCTTGTTGGACTTTCAAGGTCTTTATCTGCTGTCATCTACTATGTTACTATGATTAAGGTTTCACCTTGTCCCTTCATTTTATCCAGATTACATAAGTAAAGCACTGCTAACAGTGTCCCAGTCCATCTCTCCAATGTATGCACTGGTACTGAAATCAAATCCTAAACCAATTTCACAAATTTAGCAGTCAGTATTACAAATTGACAGTGTATTTTTTGTTGGCGTACGTACCTTAATTTCTGTGAGACTTGTTCATAGTTTCATTTCCTCCATCAATTCATAACAACATTTGAAAGCCTTTTTGTCATATAAATTACTGGTGCTACCTGGCAGTGGCACCTAACGAATGTAGGGTTCTTTACTAAGGTGCGCTAATGGATTTTGGTTTGTTTGGTTTTTTACAAAGGCACACTAGTGTTTTTAGTGTGTGTAAAAAATTCATGTGCACCAAATGCTAAGATGCCCATAGGAATATAACGGGTATCTTAGGGGTCCTTTTACTAAGGTGTGCTGAAAAATGGGCTATGCTAGTGTAGACATGTGTTTTGGGAGCATGCAGATCTATTTTTTTTTTTTAGTGAGCCTGTCAAAAAGGCCTTTATAAATTTTTGCCAAAAATGGACATGCGGCAAAATAAAAATTTGGCGCACGTCCATTTTGGGTCTGAGACCTTACTGCCACCCATTGACTTAGTGGCAAGGTCTCACACGTTAACCATGCAGTAATCGTCTACGCGCATAGAATGACGATTACCACCCAGATTCTGCTGCGTGTCAGAAAATAAAAATTATTTTCTGGCGCACCTAGTGGACTTGCTCAAAAATGAAATTACCACAAGGGCCATGTGGTAGCTGGGCGGTAACTCCAAATTGGCACACGTAGGTGCCTATTCAGCTAATTTTCGAAAGAGAAGGGCGCCCATCTTTCGACACAAATCGGGAGATGGCCGCCCTTCTCTCAGGGGCGCCCAAATCGGCATAATCGAAAGCCGATTTTGGGAGCCCTCAACTGCTTTCCATCGCGGGGACGACCAAAGTTCAAGGGGGCGTGTTGGCAGCGTACCGAAGGCGGGACGGGGGCGTGGTTAAGAGATGGCCATCCTCGGCCGATAATGGAAAAAAGAAGGGCGTCCCTGATGAGCATTTGGCCGACTTTACTTGGTCCCTTTTTGTTCACAACCAAGCCTCGAAAAGGTGCCCGAACTGACCAGATGACCACCAGAGGGAATTGGGAATGACCTCCCCTTATTCCCCCAGTTGTCACCAACCCCCTCCCACCCAAAAAAACAAATTAAAAAACATTTTTTCCAGCCTCTATGCCAGCCTCAAATGTCATACCCAGATCCATCACAGTAGTATGCAGGTCCCTGGAGCAGTTTTAGTGGGTGCAGTGCACCTCAGACAGGCGGACCCAGGCCCATCCCTCCTACCTCTTACACTTGTGGTGGTAAATGTTGAGCTCTCCAAACCCCCCCAAAACCCACTGTACCCACATGTAGGTGCCCCCTTCATCCCTAAGGGCTATGGTAGTGGTGTACAGTTGTGGGGAGTGGGTTTTTGGGGGGATTTGGGGGGCTCAGCACCCAAGGTAAGGGAGCTATGTACCTGGAAGCAATTTATGAAGTCCACTGCAGTGCCCCCTAGGGTGCCCGGTTGGTGTCCTGGCATGTCAGGGGGACCAGTGCATTACGAATGCTGGCTCCTCCCACGACCCAATGCCTTGGATTTGGTCGTTTTTGAGATGGGCGCCCTCGGTTTCCATTATCGGCGAAAACCGAGTTCACCCATCTCTAAGGTCGGCCTAAATGTTGGGATTTGGGCAGTCAGACCGTATTATCAAAACAAAAGATGGGCGCCCATCTTTTTCGATAATACGGTTGGCTCCGCCCCTTCCCGGGTCCGTCCCTGGAGATGGGCACCCTTAGAGATGGGCGCTCCTGTTCGATTATGCCCCTCCTTGTGGCTTAGTAGAAGGGCCCCATAGCATTTAGCGCACGCTAATTTTTAGCGTGCACTAAAAAGATTAGCACACTTTTGTAACAGGGGTCCTTAGTGCGCGCTAATGATTAGCATGTGCTAAATGATATGATGTCCATTATATTCTTATGGACATCTCAGCATTTAACTCACTGGCTCCCCATTACCCATTGTATTACTTATAACTTAATCCTGCTTGTCTTTAAAATCTTACTCCATGAACAACCACAGCCCTGCACATGCACTTAGATCCGCAAAGTAAAATCGAGCTATCATGAAGTAACCCATGAGCAACTACATTCAAAGTGGTTTACATATATTCAGGTACTTATTTTTTTGTACCAGGGGCAATGGAGGGTTAAGTGACTTGCCCAGAGTCACAAGGAGCTGCAGGGGAATGGAACTCAGTTCCCCAGGATCAAAGTCCACTTTGGAAGACACTTGTAGCATTTCCTTTTGTTCTTACCCTCCCCTCCCCTTCCTATCCTATCAATTATTGTAGTTCTCTTTTAGCCCTAATAGTCATGTCTATGTTTTTTTGTTTCAACACTCATTTCTATTGTATTTTAGATTGTAAGCCGCCCTGAAGGTGTCCCAAAGGGAGGGATAGTAAAAACTAAATCCTGAGTAGTGTAGAACGAAGAAGTAAATCAATTTTTTACTTGTTCCAAAAGTACAAAGACTAAGGGACACTCGAGGAAGTTACATGGAAATATTTTAAAAACAAATAGGAGGAAATATCTTTTCACTCAATGAATAGTTAAGCTCTGGAACTCTTTGCCGCAGTGGCGTAGCCATGGGTGGGCCCAGGCCCACCCACTTTAGGCTCAGGCCTACCCAGTAGCAGCAGTAGTAGTAGTAGTAGCAGCACATCTATGATGTGGCTGGCAGGGATCCCAAAGTCCCACCATCTGAAAACTCCCAACAACTGTCCCTCCTGTATACCTTGTAAATAGCAGATCTTCACTTCCAGTGAGCAGCGAATGATGCATACTGCTCACACCAGCACCACAGCCTTTTCTCTGATGTATTCCTGCCTATGCGGAAACAGGAAGTTGCATCAGAGGGAAGGCTGTGGGGCCAACATGAGCAGTGTGTATTAGTTGCTGTATGCTGCCGGTGAAAATCTGCTATTTAACAGGTATGCAGGGGAGGGGGTGTGTGAGAGACCATATGGCATGCAGGTGAGAGAAGGAGAGACCAAATCACCTGTGGGATGGGGCATGGTTCTTCTGCCCACCCATCTTGGGCCCAGGCCCACCCAAAATTGGGTGTCTGGCTACGCCCCTGCTTTGCCGGAGGATGTGGTAACAGCGGTTAGTGTATCTGGGCTTAAAAAAGGTTTGGACAAATTCCTGGAGGAAAAGTCTGCTATTGAGACAGACATGGGAAACAACTGCTTGCCCTGGGATTTGTAGTATGGAGTGTTGCCATGATTTGGGTTTCTGCCAGGTACTTGTGATCTGGCTTGGCTACTGTTTGGAAAACAGGATACTGGGCTAGATGGACCATTGGTCTGACCCAGTATGGCTACTCTTATGTTTTTATGAAGATGCCCATTATTCCTGTGTGCGTTTTATCATTTAGTGCATGCTAAATCTGATAGTGTACCTTAGTAAATGGACCCCTTAGGGCTCCTTTTACGAAGCAACACTACCTATTAGTGTGCGCTGAATATGAAGAAGTCCATTCAATTTCCATGAGCGTCTTCGCATTCAGAGCACGATTGGTAGCACCGCTTTGTAAAAGGAGCCCTTCCTTCTCTCTGGAGCAATGTGTGTCCTATAAAAGGTATGTTCAACCTTGAGAAAATTTGGGTTAGTAGCATAGTTTGAGAATGGGCTTGAGATTTAAGGGTACCTTCAGTGGTTTCACTTTCTATATTATTATTATTTTATTTTAAAGCCATTGCAACAGAAATTACTAATCAAAACTATTAACCAAAGGAAATAAATTAAAAATAAATATTGAAAAGGCAATATCCAATTTAATTTATAGCTTATATCATTGGGGAGGAGAAGAATGTTTATTATGACAAAAGAAATAATATGATTTCAAGGCTTATCACTGCCTAGCATTCGTAGGCCCTAAATCCCCAAGCTCTGACTTCAAAGGCATTTTGCTTAACAAAAGTTGTTCCAGCTGTAGAGAGTTTGTCTTGGGCAGACTGGATGGACCATGCAGGTCTTTTTCTGCCGTCATCTACTATGTTACTATGTTACTATATGTATATAGGGATTGATATTCAAAGCAATGTAACCAGCCAGAAATGTTTAGTGCCACTGAAAATGTCTGGTTAGCACATAACTCAAAGCCGGCTATTGTGGGGACATTTCGGGAGCGGAGTCAGCACTTTGCCGGGTATGTGCCGATATTCAGCACTTAACTGGCCAAGATAACCGCATAAATAGGACTGCATAAAAGTCAGTCCTATCTTTGGAGTCCTTTTACCAAGCTGCAAACAAACTGGGCAACACAATAATAATGGGGGATTTCAATTACCCGCATATAGACTGGGTTAATGTAACATCTGTACACGCAAGGGACATAAGATTTCTTGATGAAATCAAGGACAGCTTCATGGAACAGCTAGTTCAGGAGCCGACAAGAGAAGGAAAAATACTAGACTTAGTCCTTAGTGGTGCTCATGATCTAGTGCAGGGGGTAACGGTACGAGGGCCGCTTGATAACAGTGATCATAATATGATCGGTTTTGATATTGGCATTGAAGGAAGTGAAACTAGGAAATCAAGTACGCTAGCGTTTAACTATAGAAAGGTGATTACGACAAAATGAGAAAAATGGTGAAAAAAAGACTGAAAGGAGCAGCTCGCAGAGTAAAAAACTTGCGTCAGGCTGGATGCTGTTTAAAAAACACCATCCGGAGGTTCAGGACAAATATATTCCACGTATTAGAAAAAAAGGGAAAAAAGACTAAACGTCAGCCGGCGTGGCTAAACAGTAAGATAAAGGAAGTCATTAGAGCCAAAAAACAATCCTTCAGAAAGTGGAGAAGAGAACCCAACTGAAAGTAACAGGATAGATCATAAGGAATGCCAAGCCAAATGCAAAGCGGAGATAAGGAGGGCAAAAAAGGACTTTGAGAAGAAATTAGCGTTGGAAGCAAAAATACATAGTAAAAAATTTTTTAGATACATTAAAAGCAGGAAACCGGCCAAAGAGTCGGTTGGGCCGCTGGACGAAAATGGTGTTAAAGGGGCGATCAGGGAGGACAAAGCCGTAGCGGAGAAATTAAATGAATTCTTTGCTTCGGTCTTCACCGAGGAGGATTTGGGGGGGACACCGGTGCCGGAAAGAATATTTGAAGCGGGGGAGTCGGAGAAACTAAACGAATTCTCTGTAACCTTGGAGGATGTAATGGGTCAGTTCAGCAAGCTGAAGAGTAGTAAATCACCGGGACCTGATGGTATTCATCCCAGAGTATTAATAGAACTAAAAAATGAACTTGCGGAGCTACTGTTAGAATATGCAATCTGTCCCTAAAATCGAGTGTAGTACCGGAAGACTGGAGGGTAGCCAATGTTACTCCGATTTTTAAGAAGGGTTCCAGAGGAGATCCGGGAAAGTTATAGACCGGTGAGGTCTGACGTCGGTGCCGGGCAAGATGGTGGAGGCTATTATTAAGATAAATTGCAGAGCATATACAAAAACATGGACTGATGAGACAAAGTCAGCACGGATTTAGTGAAGGGAAGTCTTGCCTCACCAATCTAATGCATTTTTTGAGGGGGGTAAGCAAACATGTGGACAATGGGAGCCGGTTGATATTGTATATCTGGATTTTCAGAAGGCGTTTGACAAAGTGCCACACGAAAGACTCCTGAAGAAATTGCAGAGTCATGGAATCGGAGGTAGGGGTATTATTATTGGATTAAAGAACTGGTTGAAAGATAGGAAGCAGAGAGTAGGATTGCGTGGCCAGTATTCTCAGTGGAGGAGGGTAGTTAGGTGGGGTCCCGCAGGGGTCTGTGCGGGGTCCGTTGCTTTTTAATGTATTTATAAATGACTAGAGATGGGAATAACTAGTGAGGTAATTAAATTCGCCGATTGACACAAAATTATTCAGGGTCGTCAAGTCCGCAGGAGGAATGTGAACGATTACAGGAGGACCTTGCGAGACTGGGGAGATTGGGCGTGCAAGTGGCAGATGAAGTTCAATGTTGACAAGTGCAAAGTGATGCATGTGGGTAAGAGGAACCCGAATTATAGCTACGTCTTGCAAGGGTTCCGCGTTAGGAGTTACGGATCAAGAAAGGGATCTGGGTGTCGTCGTCGATGATACGCTGAAACCTTCTGCTCAGTGTGCTGCTGCGGCTAGGAAAGCGAAATAGAATGTTGGGTGTTATTAGGAAGGGTATGGAGTCCAGGTGTGCGGATGTTATAATGCCGTTGTATCGCTCCATGGTGCGACCGCACCTGGAGTATTGTGTTCAGTACTGGTCTCCGTATCTCAAAAAGATATAGTAGAATTGGAAAAGGTACAGCGAAGGGCGACGAAAATGATAGTGGGGATGGGACGACTTTCCTATGAAGAGAGGCTGAGAAGGCTAGGGCTGTTTAGCTTGGAGAAGAGACGGCTGAGGGAGATATGATAGAAGTGTATAAAATAATGAGTGGAATGGATCGGGTGGATGTGAAGCGACTGTTCACGGCTATCCAAAATACTAGGACTAGAGGGCATGAGTTGAAGCTACAGTGTGGTAAAATTTAAAACGAATCGGAGAAAAGTTTTCTTCACCCAACGTGTAATTAGACTCTGGAATTCGTTGCCGGAGAACGTGGTACGGGCGGTTAGCTTGACGGAGTTTAAAAAGGGGTAGATAGATTCCTAAAGGACAAGTCCATAGACCGCTATTAAATGGACTGGAAAAATTCCGCATTTTTAGGTATAATTGTCTGGAATGTTTTTACGTTTGGGGAGCGTGCCAGGTGCCCTTGACCTGGATTGGCCACTGTCGGTGACAGGATGCTGGGCTAGATGGACCTTTGGTCTTTCCCAGTATGGCACTACTTATGTACTTATGTACCACAGCTTAAAAGGGTGGGATGCACTCACACATCCTGTGGTAAGTTCCGAATTGATGCATGCTACCCAAATGCTAAAAAAATATTTTTTTAATTTTTTTGGTTGAGGAGGCGAGTCTGGGGGTGGACAGTGGGAATGTCTGTGTAATTCAGTTAGTGCATCTATATTACCGCATGCTAACTGATTAGAACAGTATTACCAAGTGAGTCCTTACCACCTACAAAATGGGTGGCAGTAAGTTCTTATGTGGTAATTGTTTTTAATGGCCACTATGACGAGTTGCTAGAAAGGGTTGTTATGTGAGAGAGTTAGGGTTAACTTCCAAGTATAAGGAAAGGTAAAGCATAAACGTCTTTGAGAAAGCTGGACTGCATTTCCAGCAGGACTAGAAGTGGAAGGAACATGCGCATAAGGGAGGAGAAAGCGAGATTACATTTCCCAGCAGGCAGTAGGGCTGGAGTTGGAAAAGAGCATGTGCTTGAGGAACCTGGGAGGAGGGCTAATTAACAAGTTCCCAGGTACCTGATCACTGATCCCTCTCATGCTATGAGGGGAATTAAAAAGAAGGCCACACAGCATGCAGGGAAAGGAGAAAGGATTTCCCCAAGAGAGTGGGTGATCAGTCACTGTAGCAAGGCTCCCTCTCCTTGTTTACCTAGGCACAAGCAAATGAGCCTGGGGAGTTGTTTGGTCTCCACAGTAGGTAGCTGGGAGTCTGAGGAAGGAGAAACAGTTTGTCTCCAACAGGCTGTCATGTTGCTGCTTAAGAAGGTTAAGGTATTTAAAAGCCCGTGGGTGAAAGGGTAAAAACCAGTCCAGGAAGAAAGAGCTATGCAGGAAACTATCTGTGAGTTGGCTTTATAGGAAGGTTTGGTTCTAGTTTGGAGAGATTTATCCATGTTCTAGAAGAGAAGTAATAAGAGAGGGAAAGCTTAAGGGTACACCTGCAGATGCAAAAGGTTGCCCTGAAATATGATCAAAACAAAGAGGAACACGACCTTTGCAGAATTAGTAAGAGGCACAAGAACAGCAAAGGTGGTCCAGGAAGGAGGAACAACCAATGGTGTAAGCAAAAAACTTTTACTGAAGAAGGATCCAACTTTGCCAAGTTTTAACAATAAAGCTTTCATCAGAGGCCTATAAAGGTTAATTAATTAAAACAAACAAACATATATAGCAATAATAACTAAACAGAGAGAAAAACATATAAACAAATAAAAAGAAGTATGCACAGTTACTATTAAATTCTTCAGTAATAGACACAATGGTCACACGATAAGATATATGGAGGGGTATTTTCAATATGATGTCTAAGTCAGACTTTGGAGGTTTTACACTACATGTTCAAATCCGAATAGAAAATATGCCCATTTTCAAAACGGCAAAATATCTTTTTTTTTTCCAAAAATACCATTTGTAACAAGGTTTTGTACTCTGTGTGTTTATTTTTTCTGGCCATTTTTGAAAAAAAAAAATATATATACAAGTGAAAAACATAGAAAATCAAGCCATTGGGATGTAGTAGGGGCCAGTATTGTTAGCAGACTGGTCCCCCAGATATCTCAGGAGAGCAATGGGTTATTGCTGTGATTACATATAAATGTTCCCAGGTATACATTTATTTATTTATTTGCTGCATTTGTATCCCACATTTTCCCACATATTTGCAGGCTCAATGTGACTTACATTATGTCGCAATGGCGATCGCCATTAACGGAATGATAAGTACAGAGTGATGTTATAAATTAAGATATAAAAATATCAAGTAAATTAGTAAGTAAATAAAATATCAAGTGAATAGGAGTGAATAAATAGATCATTCATAACAAGTATATAAGAACAAGGACAAGGTATAACATTCAATGATATCATTGCAATTAAAGTAACCAAATTAAAGGGACCAATGTCAGTTCATTCTGGTGCATTTTGATATTAGACTTTTATGAAGGATTCTTGTTGTAAGTCTCTTTGAATAGGTTTGTCTTCAATAACTTCCAGAAGGTTAACAGATCATGTGTTATCTTTATAGCATTTAGTAATACATTCCATAGTCGTGTGCAGATATAGGAGAAGTTGGATGCATATATTGATTTGTATTTGAGACCTCTACAATTGGTGTAATGAAGGTTTAAGAAAATTTGTGATGTACTTTTTGTATTTCTTGCTGGTAGATCTATGAGGTCTGACATATATGATGGGGCTTCTCCGTGAATGACTTTATGAACAAGGGTGTGGATCTTGAATGTAATTTGATCTTTTAGTGGGAGCCAGTGTAATTTTTCTCTGAGGAGTTTGGCGCTTTCATATTTCGCTTTTCCAAATATGAGTCTAACTGCAGTGTTTTGGGCTGTCTGGAGTTTCTTAATAGTTTGTGCTTTGCATCCGGCAAAAATGGAATTACAGTAATCCAGATGGATTACATCTCACTGTTGCTCCCTTATCTTGTTTGCTGAATCCTCTAAACCCACTTCCCCTAACCATACATTACTGCAATAGCTCTTATGGATGAAGGGGGCACCTATATAAAGGTAAAGTGGGTTTCTGGGCAGTTTTGGGGGGCTCACTGTTTCTACCACAAGTGTTACAGGTAGGGGGAGGTATGGGCCCAGGTTCACCTGTCTATAGTGCACTTCACCCACCACTACACTACTCTGAGGACCTGCATGCTGCTCTAATTGACCTGGCTAGAACATCTACAGTGCACCCTCTTGTAATTTGGATGCACTGTATATGAAATGCATAGATAGATGTCTGCAAAACAGGTTTTGAAAATACCACTTTGGACATTTGAGAAGAAATCCGTCCAATTGGTGCTTTACGACACTTTTTGGACATTTTTCTGTTTCAAAAATGAGCCCCAAAGCATCCATAAAACAAAAAAAAATACATCATATATGTCACAATGAAAACAATAATATAATGAAAACATGTGTAAAAACTTGTCAAGACTCAGCACAAAAAATGTGCAAATCATAGAGCAAATAGAAGAATATCTTCATACAAATCGTAGCATTACAGATTTGTAGCAAAAAAGACAAGATGAGCCATAAACATGAATACAGGAGAAGCCTTAATATGTCATATTTTTCAACCAGAGGAATGTAAACAATAAATTAAAAATTGTGGCACAATAAATAGACATGACCTCATGGAAGAAGGCTGCTAACATCTATATAGATAACAGCCTTCTGTTTTTAAAGGCATTAATAATTGTCAAAGGGGAGGATTTCATTGAATAAGGTACCATTGAAAATGGAGATTAAAAGACTCATAATGAATCTGAGAAGCACACATTACTATCAGCGCAACTCCAAAGTGAACGCGTTATCAGTCCGCAGAAATGCCAAAGTTATGCATAACAAATATCTATGTATAGATGGCAAATTACAAAAATGCAAAAAAAAAACAAATGTTGAGTATAAATAGGTCAAATTAAATGTACTGTTAGTAAATACACCAAAATGTTTAAAAATATATATATACATATATAGGGGAATACGATACATGACTAGATTTAAAATAAACATGGTCCAAAGAACTTAGGGGCCCTTTTAGTAAGCTGTGGTAAAAGGGGGCCTCAGCGTGCATCAAAAACACATGCTGATGTTAGCGCAGGCCCCCTTTTACTGCAGTTGGTAAAAGGCTGTCTTTGTCTGAAGAAAAGAAATGGCCATGTGGTAAGTGAAACACTTACTACATGGCCATTTCGGGAGAGAGCCCTTACCGCCACCCATTGATATGGTGGTAAGGGCTGCCATGCTAACCTGGCGATAACTGTGTGCTGCCCGATTACTGTCGCATAAGTTTAGGCACTTCAAAAATAGGACTTATTTTTGTAGCACCAGAAATGGTGCATGCTAGGGGTGGGAACAGTGGTAGCCTGGCGGTAGTTCCGGATTGGCGCATGGCAAGCCCGTGGTGGGCTTACCACCGCTTAGTAAAAGAGCCTCTTACTGCATCACCTGCTGGCTCTTTTCAAATAGAGCAGTTCTCAACATGTGAAAAACTATCTTAGGGGTACTTTTACTAAACTGCGGGAAAAAGGGCACTGGCAGTGGAGGCTGCGTTTCCTGTGTGCCAGGGTTCTTTTTCCCGTAGCCAGTAAAACCTGAAAAAAAAGAAATGGCCACACGGTGAGAACTCTCACCGTGAAGCCATGTGGCAGGGAGTCCTTACTGCCACCCACTGAGGTAGCGACAAGGGCTCTGGCGCTAACCCACCGGTAACCGGGCAGTGCATGGTGATGCCTGATTACTGCCAGGTTACCACTGCCCTAGCCTTTTCCAGGGTTTTTCTTTTTTTTTTCCCCAGAAATGGGGCACGCTTGGGGTGGGACTACCACTGCATTGGGCTGGCGGTAGTCCCGAAAGAGCGAGCGGTAAGCCCGCTTTGGGCTTACCTCTTCTCTGTAAAAGGGCCTCTTAATGAACCCAAAATGGAAATATAGCATGACCGATGACAAAACTGCACCCTAATGCAGTACAAGTCATAAACCAGCCATGGCACCAAAGAAAGCTACTACAAAGTTTGCCAAGATGACACGAGAACAAAAGACACATTCAAGAAACATGGATTCAAAGATTTATAAAGATGTAAGGTTCCAGAGCTAACAAATAACACTAAAAGCAAAAAAAAAAAAAACGTACTGTGAATGTGGTGGCACTAGTCAAGCTTGGCAATCAGTAAAAACAAGAACACAGTTCATTCTTTTGCACTTAGGGGCCCTTTTACTAAGCTGCAGTATAAAGGGCCCTGTGCTAGTGGCAGAGGCAGGGGCATAGTTAGGTGGGGCCACGGGGGCATGGGCCCCAGCAGATTTAGCCCTGGCCCCCCTGCTTTCACCCCCCCTCCTGCCAACCCTCCCCCGCCACGTTCGACCCCCCTCTCACCGCCTCCACCCCCCCCCCCCCGCCGCCGCAGTCATATACCTTTGCTGGTGGGGGTCCCCAACCCCCGCTGGCTGAAGTCCTCTTCAGCGCTGTTCTCCGGCGCGTTGCTGATCTGGATTCTGTTTCTGTGCGCCGGACTCGGAGACTGGTGCTGAAGGGGATTTCGGCTGGTGGGGGTTGGGGACCCCCACCAGCAAAGGTACCTGGCGGTGGCAGGGGAGGGTTGGTGGTGACGGGAGGGGGTCGAAAGGGATGGGGAGGGGCAACAGTGCCAGAGGGGGTCAAAAGTGGCGGGGGGGGTCGGCAGCACCGGGGGGGGGGGCTAAAATGTGCCCCTCACCTCGGGCTCTGGACCCCCCTCCTGCTGACATCTGGCTACGCCCCTGGGCAGGGGACATTTTTGCCACGCACTGAGGCCTTTTTTACTGCAGCGGGTAAAAAGGCCAAAAAAAGACATGGCCATGTGGTAAGATTGCTCTTACCGCATGTCCACGTGGAGGGAGAGCACTTACCGCTACCCATTGGTAACTCCCTGTGGAAATATTTTTTTGAATTTTTCCGCTAGCCATGGAAATGCCGCGCACTGTGGGTGGAATTACTGTCGGCGCCCTGTGGTAGCACCAGATTGCAGAGCGGTAAAACCACGATGGGCTTACCGCTGCTTGGTAAAAGGCCCCTTAAGTAGGCTACTGCACAGTGACATTGCATTGATGTCAGCACATTAGAATAAGTAAAAAAAAGCACGTCCGCTAAGTGCGCCGAAAAGTATTTTTTATTTTACGACACTCTGCGCTAACCAGGCGGTAATCGTCATTGCATGTGCGCTGACAATTACTGCCCGGTTAACACATGAGACCTTACTAGTAGGTCAATGGGTGGGGTTAGGTCTCGGGCTCAAAATGGGCACGTGCCAATTTTCATTTTGCCGCACGTCCATTTTCGGCTTCCAAAAAAGGCTTTTTTTTCCAGGGATGCTGAAAAATGGGCCTGCGCACATCCAATACATGTGTCTACACCAGCACAGGCCATTTTTCAATGCACCTTAGTAAAAGGACCCCATACTGCCCTGACCTGCCCATTTCTTTTATGGCCAATCACAGACGATATTCAACGGCACAGCCCAGTTAAGTGTCACCTCTCCTGCCCCCTTAAATCACTTTAATATTGGGGGGGGGGGGGGGGGGTAACCTACAAATATGTGCCTACTTTTAGGCATGACCTAATTTTTTAACAGATAATTTGTATGTGCAAAAAAGGATTATACAATTACCCTTGACATGTGTAGGTGCCCCTGGGAGGATGGGGAAAGATCAATGATCACCATTAGTCATCTGCAATTGTTATGATGAAGGTTCATTTTCTCAGTGCTGACATTATAAATATCACAATTTGAAGAGCTGAACTACATTTATTAGAGTCAGAAACAGTGCAGCACTGGGATTTTTGACAGGAAATTAATATTAACTTTCATTTAGATATCTGATGCTTCATTGTTCTACAAATTGATCTGAACCAAACTTTTACTGTTCCTTTACTTGATAAAGTAAAAATGTATTTTTAAAAAGGGGTTAGACGGTTTCCTAAAGGACAAGTCCATAAACCACTACTAAATGAACTTGGGAAAAATCCACAATTCCAGGAATAACATGTATAGAACGTTTGTACGTTTGGGAAGCTTGCCAGGTGCCCTTGGCCTTTATTGGCCGCTGTCGTGGACAGGATGCTGGGCTCGATGGACCGTTGGTCTTTTCCCAGTGTGGCATTACTTATGTACTTATTGTAGTTCTCCCCTCCTCCCCTAATGTTGCAAGTCCTATATGTTAACCCTCTCTACCATCTATCTCTCTATCTAGACTGGAAAACGCTCTAACACCTATTACTGGCTAAATCCAGAGGTCAATATTCCATCCTCATTCTTCTTGATCTTTCCGCTGCTTTTGACACTGTTGATCACAGCATACTTCTTGATACCCTGTCCTCACTTGGATTCCAGGGCTCTGTCCTTTCCTGGCTCTCTTTCTACCTCTCCCTCCGCACCTGTAATGTTCACTCTGGTGGATCCTCTTCTACTTCTATCCCTCTGCCTATCGGCGTACCTCAGGGTTCTGTTCTTGGTCCCCACCTCTTTTCTATCTACACTTCTTCCCTTGGTTCATTAATCTCATTCCATGGCTTTTCCTACCATCTCTATGCTGATGACTCCCAAATCTACCTTTCGACCCCTGATATCTCACCTTGCATCCAAACCAAAGTTTCAGCGTGCTTGTCTGACATTGCTGTCTGGATGTCTCAACGCCACCTGAAATTAAACATGATCAAAACCGAGCTTCTCATTTTTCCCCCCAAACCCACCTCCCCACTCCCCCCATTTTCTATTTCTGTTGATGGCTCTCTCATTCTCCCTGTCTCCTCAGCTTGAAACCTTGGGGTCATCTTTGACTCTTCTCTCTCCTTCTCTGCTCATATCCAGCAGACCGCCAAGACCTATCGTTTCTTTCTTTACAACATCCGTAAAATCCACCCCTTTCTTTCCGAGCACTCTACCAAAACCCTCATCCATACTCTTGTCACCTCTCGTTTAGACTACTGCAATCTGCTTCTTGCTGGCCTCCCACTTAGTCACCTCTCCCCTCTCCAATCGGTTCAAAACTCTGCTGCCTGTCTCATCTTCCGCCAGGGTCGCTTTACTCATACTACCCCTCTCCTCAAGTCACTTCACTGGCTCCCTTCCGTTTTCGCATCCTGTTCAAACTTCTTCTACTAATCTATAAATGTATTCACTCTGCTGCTCCCCAGTATCTCTCCACACTCGTCCTTCCCTACACCCCTTCCCGTGCACTCCGCTCCATGGATAAATCCTTCTTATCTGTTCCCTTCTCCACTACTGCCAACTCCAGACTTCGCGCCTTCTGTCTCGCTGCACCCTACGCCTGGAATAAACTTCCTGAGCCCCTACGTCTTGCCCCATCCTTGGCCACCTTTAAATCTAGACTGAAAGCCCACCTCTTTAACATTGCTTTTGACTCGTAACCACTTGTAATCACTCGCCTCCACCTACCCTCCTCTCCTCCTTCCTGTACACATTAATTGATTTGATTTGCTTACTTTATTTTTTGTCTATTAGATTGTAAGCTCTTTGAGCAGGGACTGTCTTTCTTCTATGTTTGTGCAGCGCTGCGTACACCTTGTAGTGCTATAGAAATGCTAAATAGTATTAGTAGTAGTAATCTATCTTTCTTTCTAGATTGTAAGACACTCAGTCATATGTTTGGTGGGCAGGTAGTAAATCCTTTAATAAACTTGAAACCTACAGTCTTATCTCCTCTTCTATAGCAGCACAAAAAAAGTAGATTGTTACTCCGCATTCCTCTTTGAGGGGCCCTTTTACTAAGTCGCGTAGGCGCGTATGCGTGCCCTATGTGCATCAATTATGAACTATCGCCCAGCTACCGCATGGCCCTGGCAGTAATTTCATATTTTACGCGTATCTACTAAGCATGCTGGAAAATTTCCAGCGTGCGGCGCTAACCGGGCAGTAATCGGCATTATACGCATGTAGACCATTATTGCCCGGTTAACATGTGAGACCTTACTGCTAGGTCAATGGGTGACAGTAAGGTCTCAGGCCCAAAATGGACGCATGCTAATTTTTATTTTGCCGCACGTCCATTTTCAGCCAAAAAAAAAGAGGCTTTTTTTGCAGGTGTGCTGAAAAATGGACCTGCGTGCATCCAATACATGCGTCTTCACCAGCGCAGGCCATTTTTCAGTGCACTTTAGTAAAAGGACCCTCAGTGTTCAGACCAGCTCACTGGGTGGGTGAAGGTCCTGAAAATACAGTCCCTTACATATGCTGTTCTCAGAAATCAGATGTTTCAAGTTATCAGTGCTTAGTACAGATGCTAAACAGGCTATCAGATATCCAGGTGACAGATACTGATGCTCTGAAGTGATGGTGTTATAAATGCTTGTAAGATGTTATACCCTTCTGCTCTGGTGGAACATTACCCTTAAGATTTGGAACAGGGTGCTTGGTTGATATAGCAAGTACCTTGAATTAGGGGCTGTACCAGATATTCGTATTCAGTTTGATTTGGCCCCAAATAGTGCCTGGAATACATTAGTCATATTTGGCCGAATAGTGCTTTAAATTTGAATGTGAGTAATCCTGGGCTCTACTGTGCTAAATCCTACTGAAATAAACACTTAATCATGGTCGCCACATCTCAAAAAAGATATAGTGGAATTAGAAAACGTACAGAGAAGGGCAACGAAAATGATAAAGGGGATGGATGGGAAGATTTCCCTATGAGGAAAGGCTGTAGCGGCTAGGGCTCTTCAGCTTGGAGAAAAGATGGCTGAGGGGAGATATGATAGTGGTCTATAAAATAATGAGTGGAGTGGAATGGGTAGACATGAATCGCTTGTTTACTCTTTCCAAAAATACTAGGACTAGGTGGCACGTGATGAAGCTACAAAGTAGTAAATTTAAAAAGAATAAGAGAAACCTTTTCTTCACTCAATGTGTAATTAAACTGGAATTAGTTTCTGGAGAATGTAGTAAAAGTAGCTTAGCAGGGTTTACAAAAGGTTTGGGTGGCTTCCTAAAGGAAAAGTCCATAACCATTATTAAAATGGACTTGGAGAAAATTCACTGTTTATTTCAATGATTTGCAACATAAAATGTATTATACTTTGTTGGGATCTTGCCAGGTACTTGTGACCTGGATTGGCCACTGTTAGAAACAGGATGCTGGGCTTGATAGACCTTTGGTCTGTTCCAGTATGGCAATGCTTATGTACTTATATCTGATTTCACGTTGCTTTGTTATATTAAAACTCAATGCTCATTATTTGTATTTGGTTGAATAATATTTTTCATTATTCATATTCAGCTGAATAGTAAAATATGCTATTCAGTATAGCTCTACCTTGAATAGACTCCTTCTCCTTTCTCTGTACTTTTAAGGTGTGTAGAGGTTGCCCATACCTCCACACTACACAAGCCAGCAACTTCTTAGGTTCTGGTACTTGTCCTTGATCCACAAATTCTTGTTCTGTAGCAAATGTCTCTGTAGTGCTAATCTATGAAGATATAGCGGGATGATTCTTTATTTAAGTTACTGCTGTAGGCATTTAAAGAAGGAATCTCCCTGTGGACTATGGGTCAAAAGTGGGACCTAAGACAGGGGAGGAGGCTACTGCTGCCTTCAGACCCTTCCCCCTGTTTAACATAAGGCACTCCTATCCTTCCATCAATTTCCAGAGACTTCCTAGCTGTTCCACACAGTTCTGCTCTTTTCTGGAAACTTCTGGTGCCTTCCTGACAGGTGCAGGAAACGCTAGAGGCCATGGATAGGATGGGGCTCAGGTTTGCTGCCTGCTGCTGAAGAAAGCAGACAGCTTCATACTACTGGCTGCCTTACACTAAAGAAAGCCAATAGTACACTGACAAAAGAATGGAGTAGGGAACAGCCTGAGAACTTATACAGCTTTAAACTGCTGAATTTCTCATGATGCTACAATTGAAATAGGTTTGCACTTTGAGTCCATCTATTAAAGAAAGCACATTTGATCCAATCATGACAGAGTGAAGTAGAATCTCTGCTGACTGGTCAGACATTTCAGTCAATGTCTTTAAAATGCTTGGCGCTGTTTTAGATCAGATTAGCTTTGCTCTACCAGGGTGAAATGGACATTGTAAGCATAAAGAAGTTTAAGAATGCTTGGTGTACGATAGAACTCTTTGTATTGCGTGTGCACGGAGAACTTATGTTTTAGCCCTCCTGAAGAAGCCATGTATGAGAATAGAATATGGGCTGGGTAATTGTAGGCTTTTCAGATGGATAGATGAAATTGAAGCCGTTCTAGTGCTTTGATTGGTGTTTTTGAGCTATCGGAGGTTTTAATTGATTAGATTGTACTCAGAGAACGCAGTAGAGGTTATAAGATACTGTGTATTTTTTCTCTAATGCACTGAACTTTTCAGGGAGATTTTTATGGCCAACAATTGAGAAACTGAGTCCTATGCATCACTTAAAGTAAATTTGATAAGGGCATTAAACACTGGCATCTTTTCTTCCTTTGAAGAGTCCACTACTTTGAACTGAATTGTTTTGGGTTTTATAAAATACAGCCATATGAACCAATTTCTACCAACACATCATGCACACAGTTACAGGTATAAATTTGCGTGGGAGTTTTCAGGTAGACTATTTTATAAAAGCACATACCATAGACACATGTGTTGCTTTTATAAAATAGGCACTCACCAGGTCAATATTCATTCAGACAGTGGCAGTCAGTGTTTTTTCAGCACAGACCAGTACTGGTTATTTAGATCCGGAACTTATATGCTGAGCTATATATGGCCACTGACATTAACTAAGCAGGCCTATCCTGGCAAGTCCTGGCTGCTGACACTTATGTGGGTCCAGTGGCGTACCAAGGGTGGGGCGGTGGGTGTCAGTCCCCAGTCCCCACCTGCCTACCCTCAGTTCCCTTGACAGCCCCCTTCTCTGTGCCACCCAGACCTGGCCCCCTGCATTTTAAAAATCTTGGAATCGGGGATGCAGCACCTCGCGTCTGCTTGTGAAAGAAGCAGATTGCCTTATCATCGGGCCTTCCCTCACTGTGTCCTGCCCTCCTCTGATGTAACTTCCTATTTCCACGAGGGCAGGACACAGTGAGGGAAGGCCCAATGATGAGGCGATCTCCTTCTTTCACAGGCAGACGCGAGGCGCTGCGCCACCGATTCTGAGATTTTTTAAATGCAGAGGGCCAGGTCTGAGTGGCACAGAGAAGGGGGCTGTCAAGGGAACTGAGGGTAGGCAGGTGGGGACTGGGTCGGGTGGGACTCAGATGGGAGAAGGGGGCTCGGAGCTGGAACTAGGGTCTGAGAAGGGGGCAGGAGGGAGAATGGGGCCATGCCTGGGGCAGGTGAGTCTGGGGCTGAAAAGGAGGGCAGATGAGAGAATGGACTGAGGCTGAAAAGGGGGGCCATAATGCAAGGCAGGTGGATAAAGGGGACTGGAACTGGGGGTTGAAAAAGAGGGTAGGTGGGATAAGGGGGCTAGTACTGGAATTGGGGGGCTGAAAAGGGGCAGGGGCTGAAACTGTGGGGACTAGAGGCTGAAAAGGAGACAGGGAGAAAATGGCTGGGGCTGAAACTGGGGACTAGTGGGAGAAAAGGGCTTGGGTGAAACTAGGAGCTGAAACTGGGGACTGGTGGGATAGTGGGGCTGAAACTGGGGCTGAAAAGGGGGCAGGTGGGAGAAGTTGGCTGGGGCTGGAACTGGGGACAGGTGGGATAATGGGGCTTGAACTGGGGGCTGAAAAGAGGGGGATAGATCCTGGATGGAAGGTAGAGAGAGGGAGGGCAAACTATGGATGCTGGATGGATGGGAGAGGGAGGGCAAAAGGTGGATGGAAAGGGCAGACAGTGGATGGAAGGGAGAGAAAGGGCAGACAGTGGATAGAAGGGAGACAGAGAGAGGGCAGATAGGGGCAGATGGTGGATGGAAGGGGCAGAGATAGAGGGCAGACGCTAGATGGAAGGGAGAGAGAGAGGTCAAACAGTGGTTGGAAGGGGCAGAGAGAGAGGGCAGACGGTGGATGGAGGGGACAGGAGAGAGAGGACAGACACTGGATGGAAGGGAGAGAGAGAGGTCAAACAGTGGTTGGAAGGGGCAGAGAGAGAGGGCAGACGGTGGATGGAGGGGACAGGAGAGAGAGGACAGACACTGGATAGCAGGGGCAGGGAGAGAGTGAAGGCAGATGCTGGATGGAAGGGAGAGAGTAAAGATAAGATGAGGAAAGCAGAAACCAGAGACAACAAAGTGTAAATAAAATATATTTTTTCTTTTTTTTGCTTTAGGATAAAATAGTATTGTAGCTGTATTAATAAATGTTTATAATAGAACATGGAAATAAGGTAATCTTTTTATTGGACTAATTTTAATACATTTTGACTAACATTTGGAGAACAAAACCCCTTTCCTCAGGTCAGGATAGGAACAGCACTATACTGTATTGACCTGAGGAAGGAGGTTTTGGCCTCTGAAAGCTAAATGTATTAGTCCAATAAAATGGTATTAAGTGGTGATTGGTATTTGTTAGTTTTTTTCAAATTTACATCTGCTGTCTTTATATTTTGCACAGTACTAGGGGACATTTTCTGTTTCTGTGGTGTTGCATTGTATGCAGAGTCTGGCATCTTGGGGGTTCAGTTTAATTTTTGTCTAAACAGAAAGTTTATGGTTTCTTATTCTATAGTGGATTAGGGTGTATCTGTGTCTGTGAAAAGACATGGCTTTCAGTTGGTATTGATTGTGCAGGATGGACAATCTGTACTATTCTGGCTGGTTTCCTTTTACAATAGGTGAATTGATGTTCTAGTGCTCACTGTAGTGTTTAAGATGATTTCTTTTTCCTTTTGTGACTCGTAGAAATGACTGCTTATGGTATGGTAGAATTGCTCTATAGGTCCCGAGTGTTTTGTATTCTCGGTATGCCTAGTACTGGATTTTGGAGGGGGTGTTAAAAAATGACCGGCCCCGGGTGTCAAATACCCTAGGTACACCACTGTGTGGGTCCTGGTTGATATTCAGCTGGGGCCCACTTAAGAAATTTTTGTGGTTCCTAGCTGAATATCAGCTGGGACCTACATAAGTCAATCTTTCAGGTCCCCATAACTTTCCCCCTTTCTGACCCCCCCCCCCCCCAAGTCTGTTCTCCAATCTCCCTCCCCCGGTTCCAACGGCCATCCACCTGCCCCCCCTCCCTTTCTGATTCTGATCCCCTTTTTCTGATTCCCCTCCTCCTCTGTTCTACAACCGTCCCCTTTCTGATTCCTCCATGGTTCCCTGTTGTGATCCACCCCCCCTTTCTATACTCCCTTCAATAAGCAGAACCCCGGATCCCTCCTCCCCCCCCCCCAATAACTAGGTTCCCTGTTCTGATCCACCCCCTTTCTGATACTCCCATCCATAAGCAGAATCCCCGATCCCATCCCCCAATATCTAGTTACACCCAGACTTACCCAGAGGTGATCCCTAATGGTCCAATAGGACAGAGCAGAAGTGGTCCCCCTTCTGTTTCTACCCCATCTGGCTCTGGTGATATCCTTTTTAATATCAGGCCTTAGATTGGTGCCTCTGTGCCTTCCCTGGTTAAGTACCCTGTTATACAATTACCCTGTCTGTATATATATAGGCTGTCTTACCTGATGTTTGTAACAAGTGGAGAGCTGGCAGATACCTCCATCATTTTCATACAGGAAAATAAATTCAGTAGCATATGGTATTTGCAACTTGTTCTGTTATCCTTGACTACCTTTTGTTCCTCTACATTATATACAGGAAATATGAACTAGGTCCATTGAAGATCATTAATGATATAATTCAGGCCTTTCTATGAGGGGAAAAAATGTCACCGTTGAATGCAGCGTGGGAAAAAGTTATTTTTTACTTTCACAGCTTGATCAAAGCAATAAGCAGTAAAGGGGGTAATTTTATAACTGAGCACATGTGGAAAGAGTACATGCATAGTTTTTCTGCTGAATTTTCAGAAAAAAAGGGTATTCATCCTTCCATTTTGAAAATTATGGCACAACATTTATCCTCTTGCTGTGGCACACACAAATTCTGTGGTTATATAATGAGTATGTCCAGCTGCTTTAAGAACGATGCTCATAAATACAAAACCTTTCCCAAGCCCAGCCCTGGGAATGTCTCCACTCAGTTCAGGTGAACTTACACAAGCCCAGACTGTATATGCATAACCTAATGGGCACATCAGATGTGTGGTTTTATAAGCTGCTAAAGCACTTCTTTATGCACATAGATGATTTTAAAAATTGTCCTCAAAGAGTAACTCTATAACTTAGGAGCCCATTATATTCATACTCCAGGCTCCGCTCATTCTGCCTTGCCTCACCCTATGCCTGGAACAATCTTCCTCAACCCCTACGCCAAGCCCCCTCCCTACCCATCTTCAAATCTCTGCTTAAAACTCACCTCTTCAATGCTGCTTTCAGCACCTAACCTTTCGAGAAATATAGTATGCCCCATCAGATCGACTCTACACTTGTCTTTTAGATTGTACACTTGTCTCTAGATTTACACCTGTCTTTTAGATTGTAAGCTCCTTGAGCAGGGACTGTCCTTCCATGTTAAATTGTACAGCACTGCGTAACCCTAGTAGCGCTTTAGAAATGTTAAGTAGTAGTAGTAGTAGTAGTAGTAGTAGTAGTAGTTCTTGACGTTTACCGCCAGCTGATTTCTACCGCGAGCTAAAAATGCTACTGCGGCTTAGTAAAAAGACCCCCTAAGACTTATGCAAATATATGTGAACATAGTCGCATAGGTGCTAGAAGGACTCCGTGCACTATTCTGCAAATGCCTGCTTAACTTACATTGCACATATTTGCAAAGGAGGTTGACACATAGGCGGAAAATAGGTGTGTCTATATGGGTAACCTCCAGGATATTGCAAGTTGCATGCATCCTTATTGCCTTTAGATGCCTTCACTTACGTCAGCTCTATGACTGGTGTAACTTCAGGGAAACACCACCAAGGTGGAGGAACCAGGACACCACTATGGAAAATCACAAGGAAACACAAGGGAGTAGGGTGTCTGATGGCACAACAAATAAAAACCCAAGAAATAAAAAAAAAGTAGTCAAATCAATTCCAATCCAGTGGAGTTTATTGTAGTAAAAACACCTCTAAGACTCGACACGATGCTGTGTTTTGGTGTTTCCACCTGCGTCAGGAATGTCAGTGTATGGCGTCTACTTATCTGGTGGTAAACAAAACCCAGTAGGGTTCTCAGTGTATAAACTAGGTACTTCTGTCTTGTAAAAGATTGCCGATACACTTCGCTCCATGGCTTTGTTTCACTATCTTCCACAAAAAGCAGTGTAACTTCAGACATCTAAATGGTAGGCATGCTGATACTGGCTTATGCTAGTATTATATAATGCAACTTGGCGACCTAGGTTTCTGTTATCGAATAAGCTCCTACAGTGCAGCCTCAGGGTGCCTAAATGAGCCACCCACATATAGATTATTTATTTATTGCATTTGTATCCCACATTTTCCCACCTATTTGCAGGCTCAATGTGGCTTACATTGTTCTGTTATGGCAATCGCCATTTCCGGAGTGAGAGGTACAAGTGGTTCCACAATATACATATGGTCAGAGTAATGAAAAAATGTGTAGTTATATTTACATATGTATTTTCTCTGTGATATAAATACATGCTTAGGTATATTAATACAAGAGTTTACATTTGTTTTTCTGCCAGCTTGAGTTTTACATCTGGGTTAACATCTGCCTGTATATAGAGGTACTTTTTAGAAAGGATGTGTATGTGGCCAAATAAAATGAGTTTAAAAAAAAGTGTGTATCTGGTATGTAATTTCAGAAGAGTGAGTCAGCATGTATATATGCGATGTGAAATTGGCACATCTCCGCCCTCAGTAAAAACATGTCAAAAAATCTGCTGGCAAAACCTAAGTAAATATCCATGGATCTGAAATATGGAGGCATACAAGTGCAAATGGTCAAAACAGATATAGTGGAATTAGTAAAGGTTCAAAGAAGAGTGACCAAAATGATAAAGGGGATCTCTCAACTGAGGAAAGGCTAAAGAGGTTAGGCCTTTTCAGCTTGGAAAAGAGACTGCTGAAGGGGTGTATGATTGAAGCCTACAAATTCCTGAGTGGTGTAGAACGGGTATAAGTGAATCAATTTTTCACTTTTTCAAAAAGTACGAAACCAGGGGAACCTCAATGAAATTACATGGAAACAGTTTTTCACTCATAGAATAATTAAGCTCTGGAACTTGTTGCCAGAGGATGTGGTAATGGCGGTTAGTTTATCTGGATTTAAACAAGGTTTGGACAAGTTCCTGGAGGAAAAATCCCTAGTCTGTTATTGAGATGGACATGGGGGAAGCCACTGCTTGCCCTGGGATTGGTAGCATGGAATGGTGCTACTATTTGGGTTTCTGCCAGGTATTTGTGACCTGGCTTGGCCACTGTTGCAAGCAAGATACTGGGCTAGATGGACCATTGGTCTGGCCCAGTATGGCTATTCTTACGTTCTTATGTTCTTGTGTTCTTATGTCACTCATCCCCATCAACAGAAGAGACATGGCTGCTGTGGTAAAATGTGGCTACCAGGGGCGGACTAATCATTGAAACAACAGAGCAGTGTTCAAGGGTCCACAGCAGTAGGAGGCCTAATCTCTTCTACCTTCTATCTAATTTAATCACTTTTGATAGGTGGTTAGGGGCCCATGACCCTTATTGCCTGAGGGTCCAGATCACGCTCAGTCTGCCCCTTGTGGCTACACATGTATCCTCCAGGCATGTGATGGGAAAACCATTTAGGCTGAAAGGGCTACTTGTGAGATGCATGTGGTTGGTCAGTAGTAAAAGGGTCCACTTACACAAAGCAAATTGCACATGTAATCTTATACATAGTTTCTTGGATGTAAAGTTTGGTAAGTGGCAGGCCACATGCACATTTATGTCAGATGGCCATGCAATGGAGTTACTGTGTACAGACGTGCCCAGCCTCACCATAATGTGCCCAGAAACTCGTGTGCATACCTGCACAACTTGAGCTGCACATATAGAGCCACATGGATCTGTAATTATGTTTTTACAGTCCAACATAACATAGCATCCCCTTTTTGGCATTCATCATCCACCTGCAAGATGGCTGCCAGAAAGGAGCAGAAATTCAGCAAGGAGAAGTTTAACCTCTTTTCAGCCTTAATCACTGTAAATGAGAGGTGGCTCTTCAGGCTGGGCCAAAGGAAATGGGTGATGCACTGTGAGATGGGTAACTGACTGAAGCCCACAATGACATTCAGAACAGACAGAGATGATCTTCAGGTGAACTGGCAGGGGTTGCCACCCTATATATAAAGGAACAAAAGAGAGAGTCTAGCTCCTAGTAGAGATGATGATCGAACTCTTAAATTAATGCAATGATGGAAATCAGGTGCCTCAGTCTCGTTGACATATTTAAGGCACAAATTGATTTCTGAGCACTATTTACACACTATAAAAACATTCTAAGTTTGATTTTATTAAAAAAAAATTTTTTTAAATTTAAATAATATATGATAGTTATAAGTATTTTAAACAATTTTGGAAACTCGATAAAGCATTTATATTCATTATTGTGACCTAGGTTAATGGATGATAAATAAGATATGATGAATGGCAAAGCAGAACCTGGTGAAGTACTGTTTATCTGTGAGGTTTAGGAACTGGGTTCTGGACCTATATATCCTATGATACAGATGCCTCCTCTCCTCCTATGTGCCTCATGCAGTAGGGCCTGCACTGCCCAATGATTCAAGTGTGACATGACTCCTGCGTCCCACCACCTGTACCCCTAGTATCCCTCAACCAATGCCCCAATTATCCCAGCCACCATGGTATCCTACCAGCACCACTATCACCCCACCACCAACACTCTGCCAACACTCAGACAGTGACACAAAAACACATGCACACAGAGATACAAAGAACAGGTGAGGCTGGAGAGGCTATCAGACAGCATAGGACAAGCAAACAAACATATACTGGAGCAGGGTGGGCTCACAGATGAGAGTAGAGGGTACAAGAGGAGGGCTGAGAGGAGTACCAGGGGAGTAGTGTTCACAGGGGGATTGCATGGGGAGGGTTCTGTGGTTCCAGAAGGGCTTAGATACAGTGCAGGGCAGTGTGGGCTATGAATTGATAGACCAGGGTGGACAGAGATACCAAATGTGCCCCCTCACCTCGGGCTCTGGACCCCCCTCCCGCCGAAGTCTGGCTACGCCCCTGCCTGAAACGCACCTACCTTATTCGACTACAACATAACCTTGTATTTGTTCTCAACCGGACTTGGCATATGCCTTTACGGTACTGTATAAACCACATTGAGCCTGCAAATAGGTGGGAAAATATGGGGTACAAATGTAACATATAAAAAAATAATAAAAATCTACTAGATATCAACATAATTACACACAGTTTCATAAGATGTTAAAAATATTTCATTTCACAGTTTCTTATCAATGGTTTATTAATTACAGGATTAATTAACTTGCATGTTATCTTGCATATCACTTATGAACTATGTTCTTACTTATCCGAATGGTGCACGCTGTGTCTTCTCTTATTTATCTATACTTCAGATATTGACTGTATTGTAAGATGATTGTTGTATACTTATTATTGCCTACTTAATCTCAAATGTTAGCCACATTGAACTCGAGTATAACTTGGGATGTGGGGTATAAATGTCTTAAATAAACAATCCACACTTTGTTTATCTTTATTTGTCTACCACATAGACATAAAAATTAAAAAGCAGTGACCATTTATCCGCTAAGTTGTTTCATCGCAAAAGAAGCCAGTGCTGCCAAATAAACCACCTGACACCGTCAAAGTACTAAAGGTGTTTCGGCTTCCCGCCTGCTTCCAGGGTTTATTGCAGGTCACTCTGAAAAATCTCCACATGGGACAATAGCCCGACTTCTCCTTCATAGGGCAACCACTCAACTTCACAGACTGATCCAGCTCTATATAATCACTCCTGGACCTCAATAACGCAGCACCTCCCATGACTCACTTCTTGCCTGGATATCGATCTTACAGAGGATCATTGCTGAAAGCGTGTTCTTTCTAAAATGGAGCTTTCGAGGTGCAAGGAATATGGAATGGATATGCTGACATTTCCACATGTTTACTGCAAGTAGGGCTTCCAAAATGACCGCTGTGGTATGAACACAGCAGTGTTAAAGAGGATCTACAATTAACAGACTAGTTTTAGGAGAAAAGAAAAAAACAAAACATAAAAGCACACGCTTACACAGCTTGTTATGCTGGCTGGAACACCGTTCCTCATCACGAATGTTGCTCGGGGAGGCTTCTCAGAAAAGGGAATATTTTCTTTCTCCTAGATTCCCTTTTTGTTCACAGAAGCTAGCACAGTTCTGCCAGGGAGGATGAGGGAACCTCCTGGGGCTGTGTCTCACACAGCTCTAGGAGAACCATTCAATTAGATCTGGGATAGGCTGCTAAATAAACTGCAGCATAAAAGCTCCCCAGAACTGAAAGAACTGTTTGTTTCAGACTGTGTATACCCAGAGCTACATCTAACTTGACACATAATACCACAAAAACCTGATTTTGCCCTTTAATTGTCATGCATGGGGCATGCAAAATTTAACACTGAAAGAAAATACAAAAGTAAATAACAGATTCATATATTTATATCACAATTTAAACACTGCTCTATATTACATTTTAGGTGGTTCACAGCATGTAACTCCATCATTTCAAATATAAAAGACATCTGATATCATACAGACATAGCATTGCATACTGATTTTTGCCTGTTGGTTGTCTATAAGGTTATGGGTTATGCATTTGATATATTGCCTTTTCTATGGTACAACCAAAGTGGTTTTCATGTTATATACAGGTACTTGTGTGTGTGTGTGTGTATAGATAGATATAGATATATAGATGTAGATGTATATAAATAATTACCCCAAGATCTAGTTAAACATTGTTCTGCAATACATTTTATTTTATTCACACCCTTTAAAGATGCTTAGGGAAAAACAGAACTGTGTCTACGAAGATATTAAATGATTAGTTCACTCAACAGTACTAATTATAGGTTTAATTGTCTAAATGTGAAAGCCATTTCTTTTAATGAGCTGGCATCAAACATCATGTATACAAAGAGCGAGGCACTGCAGTACAAAAGAACAGATAGAACCCTTTCTATGCATTTGGCTTTTTTTTTTTTTTTGCAAGCACAATGTAAGACTAGAAAAAATGCCTTTCTCTATACGGATTGGCAAATGCATTTCAACCTCCCTTCCCTCTTCCCGAACAAGGCCTCCCTGTCTTTCTCATTCCTCCTTTCCTTCTGTGAGAACAAGCAGAACTGATCAATAAGTAACTGGACACAATTGCTGTTGTGTGTGTGTGTCTTTATGATAAAATAAACCTGATTCACAGCAGAAAGCGTTAAAGCCAACAACACCCCCCCCCCCCCCCCCCCCCCCCAATACTGCACTGTGCTGTTTCCTTGCACTCCTTTTGCTGTAGAGGCTAGCTGACTAACTCTCTCAAGGTTAGACAGCACAGGGATTACTAAGGTAGAAGGACACCTGCTTTAGAAAATCTGCATTAAAAAGGTGAAAGGTACAAAGGTTTGAGATTGGAAGAGGTCTGTTCACCAGCTTGTGAGATTTACTGTGGCACTGCCAGCAGGAATAAAATATGGCGTTTTCCAAATGCTCTTTCAGTAAAGACAAATAGGATGATTTTATAAATGATTTTTTTCCCATATATAAAGCCTGTTTTATAGCAGAAACGGCTTTTTATAAACTTGCACTACAGTATATGAACATATAAATAAATGTGGTGGCAAGATGCTGCATACTTATATATACACTAAAGAACGTTCATATTTGTTAGCCCAACTTTGCGTGCGATCCAGATTTGCGCATGCAACTAAATTACTAAATGAGCCATTAACAACCAATAATTGACTGCTAGCAATCAATTATTGGTGTTAATTGGCTCTAATTTGGAGTTGAATGCCCATGTGCTTATGCGTGATTCTATAATGAATCACAGCTAAATCTTTTCCTGCACAACCCAAAAAGGGGCATGGCCATGGGAGGGACATGACCAGGTTAGGAGCATTCCAATAAGCTACCCACGAAGTTTCTGAATTTTGGAGATGTGTTCCCAACTTGCATGCCAGGATTTACACTTGGTTTCAAGAGGCGTAAGTCCTCACACCCATAGTTGAGCAATGGAATCAACACTATACCTAAATCTACACTACCCACGATGCAAAAGACTCAAATATAAATCAACCTACGCACCCAGTTTTTCCTACATCAGCGCACAACTGTGGAACGCACTGCCAAAAACCTTGAAAACCACGTACAACCACTTACACTTCAGAAAAACACTAAAAAAACTCACCTGTTTAAAAAGGCATACCCTACCGATCCAACATAAATGACTGATCCCTGCGACACAACATCACTACAGATCGTAATGGACATTACACAACTCTTCCGCTGAACGAGTCTTTTATGTGGTCCTACCACATGAACCTATCCTAACACATCACCTTGTATTTGTTTACCCTGGAGCCTGTAACACCTCTCCGGCGCTATGTAAGCCACATTGAGCCTGCAAATAGGTGGGAAAATGTGGGAAACAAATGTAACAAATAAATAAATAAATAATAAAGGAAGCTGAACCTGGAATGTCCTTTATACATTAGCTCTGAGTGCCAATTTTTCCCGGCACCGAAATTTGGGTACCATTTACTGAATCTTACCCGCGTTGTATAGTCACTACTGAGGCTATTTCTAGGCGCTTATTTCACTAAAGGGCTCATTTTTGAAACAGAAAAACTTCCAAAAAGCAGCACAAAGCGACATTTGGATTTTGTTTCCCAAAACGTCCAATTCGCTATCTTCAAAACCCATTTAAACATGTTTTTCTATGCAGTTCGTCTGAAGTGCATCCAAATCAAAAGGGAGCATGTCGGGGGCATGTTCAGGGATTTGGGTGTTCCTAACACTTGGACATTGTTTTGCCATAATAAGTACATAAGTACATAAGTACATAAGTAGTGCCATACTGGGAAAGACCAAAGGTCCATCTAGCCCAGCATCCTGTCACCGACAGTGGCCAATCCAGGTCAAGGGCATCTGGCACGCTCCCCAAACGTAAAAACATTCCAGACAAGTTATACCTAAAAATGAGGAATTTTTCCAGTCCATTTAATAGCGGTCTATGGACTTGTCCTTTAGGAATCTATCTAACCCCTTTTTAAACTCCGTCAAGCTAACCGCCCGTACCACGTTCTCCGGCAATGAATTCCAGAGTCTAATTACACGTTGGGTGAAGAAAAATTTTCTCCGATTCGTTTTAAATTTACCACACTGTAGCTTCAACTCATGCCCTCTAGTCCTAGTATTTTTGGATAGCGTGAACAGTCGCTTCACATCCACCCGATCCATTCCACTCATTATTTTATACACTTCTATCATATCTCCCCTCAGCCGTCTCTTCTCCAAGCTGAAAAGCCCTAGCCTTCTCAGCCTCTCTTCATAGGAAAGTCGTCCCATCCCCACTATCATTTTCGTCGCCCTTCGCTGTACCTTTTCCAATTCTACTATATCTTTTTTGAGATACGGAGACCAGTACTGAACACAATACTCCAGGTGCGGTCGCACCATGGAGCGATACAACGGCATTATAACATCCGCACACCTGGACTCCATACCCTTCTTAATAACACCCAACATTCTATTCGCTTTCCTAGCCGCAGCAGCACACTGAGCAGAAGGTTTCAGCGTATCATCGACGACGACACCCAGATCCCTTTCTTGATCCGTAACTCCTAACGCGGAACCTTGCAAGACGTAGCTATAATTCGGGTTCCTCTTACCCACATGCATCACTTTGCACTTGTCAACATTGAACTTCATCTGCCACTTGCACGCCCATTCTCCCAGTCTCGCAAGGTCCTCCTGTAATCGTTCACATTCCTCCTGCGACTTGACGACCCTGAATAATTTTGTGTCATCGGCGAATTTAATTACCTCACTAGTTATTCCCATCTCTAGGTCATTTATAAATACATTAAAAAGCAACGGACCCAGCACAGACCCCTGCGGGACCCCACTAACTACCCTCCTCCACTGAGAATACTGGCCACGCAATCCTACTCTCTGCTTCCTATCTTTCAACCAGTTCTTAATCCATAATAATACCCTACCTCCGATTCCATGACTCTGCAATTTCTTCAGGAGTCTTTCGTGCGGCACTTTGTCAAACGCCTTCTGAAAATCCAGATATACAATATCAACCGGCTCCCCATTGTCCACATGTTTGCTTACCCCCTCAAAAAAATGCATTAGATTGGTGAGGCAAGACTTCCCTTCACTAAATCCGTGCTGACTTTGTCTCATCAGTCCATGTTTTTGTATATGCTCTGCAATTTTATTCTTAATAATAGCCTCCACCATCTTGCCCGGCACCGACGTCAGACTCACCGGTCTATAATTTCCCGGATCTCCTCTGGAACCTTTCTTAAAAATCGGAGTAACATTGGCTACCCTCCAGTCTTCCGGTATTACACTCGATTTTAGGGACAGATTGCATATTTCTAACAGTAGCTCCGCAAGTTCATTTTTTAGTTCTATTAATACTCTGGGATGAATACCATCAGGTCCCGGTGATTTACTACTCTTCAGCTTGCTGAACTGACCCATTACATCCTCCAAGGTTACAGAGAATTTGTTTAGTTTCTCCGACTCCCCCGCTTCAAATATTCTTTCCGGCACCGGTGTCCCCCCCAAATCCTCCTCGGTGAAGACCGAAGCAAAGAATTCATTTAATTTCTCCGCTACGGCTTTGTCCTCCTTGATCGCCCCTTTAACACCATTTTCGTCCAGCGGCCCAACCGACTCTTTGGCCGGTTTCCTGCTTTTAATGTATCTGGAACAAAGCAAAAATGTCCAGGGCTAAAACCTAAATGTTTTGGGCTAGACCTATTTTAATAACAACTAAGTCACAAAAATGTGCCCTAAATGACCAAATGACCAAGGCATGACCCATCCTTACTCCCCTAGTGGTCACTGTCCCCCTTCCACCCCCAAAGATGTAAAAGAAACAGTACATGCCAGGCTCGATGACAGCTTCAGATGTTATGGTCAGTTCTATTAGAGCAGCAAGCAGGACCCTGGAGTAGCCTAGTGGTTATTATTATTATTATTATTATTTGTTACATTTGTATCCCACGTTTTCCCACCTATTTGCAGGCTCAATGTGGCTTACATAATACCATAAAGGCATTCGCCAGTCCGGTAAGGAACAAATGCAAATAGATGTTAGGGTCAATAGGGTAGATAAGGTTTTGGCACACTATGGGTTGGGGATAGGAAGGGGTATATAATGACCGATAAGATTGTTGGTATTAAAAGAACGGATCACCTTCAAAATCTGCACCCTGGTCCACAAAATTATCTACGGTGTAGTCCCAGGATACATGACAGACCTTACAGACCTACCAACCAGAAACAGATCCAGATCATCTCGTACATACCTAAACCTCCATTACCCAACTTGCAAAGGACTCAAATACAAAACAATCTATGCATCAAGTTTCTCCTACATAAGCGCACAAATATGGAACGCACTCCCAAAAGCTGTGAAAACAATCCACGTCCACCTAAACTTCAGAAAATCACTAAAAACCAACCTCTTCAAAAAGGCCTACCCTACTGATCCAACGTAAATCCCCACACCCGGCCACACAACTAAACTAATGACCGTACTGGACAATATACAACCTCCCTCTTTTCGACCCAAATGGAGCCTGGAACCTTCCTATTCGAACATAACATAACCTTGTATCTGTTCTCTACAGGAATTGGCAAACGCCTTTACGGTACTGTGTAAGCCACATTGACCTGCAAATAGGTGGGAAAATGTGGGGTACAAATGCAACAAACAAATAAATAAATGTGTTGCAGAGCTGAGGCATTTATGTTGGATCAGTAGGGTATGCCTTTCCGAACAGGTAGGTCTTTAGTGATTTTCTGAAGTTTAGATGGTTGAAGATTAATTTCACAGCTATTGGCAGTGCGTTCCATAGATGTGTGCTAGTGCAGTGGACTGCAGAGGAGGGAACCCAGGCCCATATCCCACTCTGTTACACTTAAGGTAGAAAGTGTGAGCCCACCAAAAACCTACTGTACCCACAAATAAGTGACATTTGTAGGCATTAGGGCTATTGTAGTGGTTTACAGTTAGGTACGGTAGGTTTTGGTGTGTTTTGGAGGGCTCACCATATAATATAAGGGGGTAAAGTTGAGATGTGTACCTGGGACCTTTTGTACCAGATTCTATAAATCACGCCTAAAATTTTGGCGCCAAAATGAAATTTGCTTAAGCCTATTCTATAAAGTATGTCTTAATTTAAGTGTACCCACAAATAAGTGACATTTGTAGGCATTAGGGCTTTTGTAGTGGTTTACAGTTAGGTACGGTAGGTTTTGGTGTGTTTTGGAGGGCTCACCATATAATATAAGGGGGTAAAGTTGAGATGTGTACCTGGGACCTTTTGTACCAGATTCTATAAATCACGCCTAAAATTTTGGCGCCAAAATGAAATTTGCTTAAGCCTATTCTATAAAGTATGTCTTAATTTAAGTGTACTTTATAGAAAAACCTAAATTTCCATGCGGGTTATAGAATACACTGAGCACCGGTCCACGGCCAATTTTGCCAAGTAAAACCTGGTGTAAATCCTAATGCCTAAATTAGGAGTGAAGCGGGTGTATTCTATAACAGCGCACATAAGTTTTAGATACACCCATGACCTGTCCATTCCATGCCCATGGCCACACCCCCTTTTCAACTATGTGACTTAAAATGTATGTGCTCCATGTTACAGAATACGCTTAGCAAATAGTGCACGTACATTCTAATTAATGCTGATAATTGGTTGTGGAATACGCTATGGAACACGGCCGTGTCGGGTCCGTTTTATATTTTATACATACAATTGTTTTTTACGCAAATAAACTTATATGTTTTTGGTATCCTCAACCATTCTCCTCACTTTTTGTTTTCTATCTCACGGTTTCGTGAGGGTTTTTACCTCCTTTTTGTTTTTGTCTGTCCATTCCATGCCCATGGCCACACCCCCTTTTCAACTATGTGACTTAAAATGTATGTGCTCCATGTTACAGAATACGCTTAGCAAGTAGTGCACGTAAATTCTAATTAATGCTGATAATTGGTTGTGGAGTACGCTATGGAATACGCTTTGATTTCCACATAGAAATATCACCGTGATATATAGAATCCCAGGGTTCACGTGAAGTGCTCTGCAGTGCCCCCTAGGGTGCCCCACTGCTCTGCTGGGATGTCTGTGTGGCCAGTCTACTAAGAATGCTGGCTCCTCCTACGTCCCAATGGCTTGATTTTGTGCATTTTTCACTTGGGTGTTTTGGGTTTTTTTTCGAAAATGGTCCATAAAGATAGATGCATTGAGCACAATAACATCTAGCAAATGGTCATGTTTGAAAAAAAAGAGACTTTTTCAGGTTCAAAAATGGCTATGTTTGCTACTGGATTTTTGGATGTTTTCTGAAAGACATCCAAAATTGGATTTAGACGTCATATCAAAAATGACCCTCCCCCCCCCCCCCCCCCCCCCCACAGAACATAGGCACCTTTGTTGCCTTATAAAATAGACTTACAAAAAGTGTTTTGTACTGCTCACTTAGAGGGCCCTTTACTAAGGTGCGCTCACGTTTTTGGCTCGCACTAAAATTGTGGGTGCGTTAAATGTTAGAAACACCGATGCATTCCTATGGGCGTCTGTAACATTTAGCACGTCCACAATTTTAGCGTGCGCTAAAAACATGAGCGCGCCTTAGTAAAAGACGCCCTTAGATTCCCAGTTATAAAATTAGGCCTTAGGTGATATGTTATACTGATTTCAAATATTTAATATTCCCAGTTAGAGGAATGGCCTTGGTTCATTTTAGCAGTGAAGATGGCATCGGGCATCTTCTTTGTTTTTACACAATCCCAAACAAGATTCTGTTTTAAAAAGGAAAACCATTTACAAGTGGAGAATAAATGCCTTTGTGCACTTGCAACCCAATGTTTCATGTCTTCATTTTTTTTCAAAACAAAAGATTTTATCTGGAGCTGTATTTTTGCTATGTTCAAACGATAGGAGCTAGTTAATTTCATCTTACGTTCTGTCTCCCAACGTTATCAGTTGATACTGCATCAATGTGAGCTGTTAATACTCACAAAAGCCTACAGGGTGCATACTTTTCCTTTAATTTAATCAGGTTTTGAAAAAGAATGCCATGCATCATTGACTGTACAGGAAAGCTATTTTTGCTGCAGAAGTTCCCAGCTCCTGTATAAAGAAAAAAAAATCGTGTGCACCTCTCTGTCTGCATCACAAAGCCCCTTGGTACCCCCTTTTTATGCTGACAGGATCACAGAACCACAGCTGAATTTGATCCCCTGTTTACACACTGATATGTAGGTTATATAATAGAGAACAATATTAGAATTGCCACTTCAAAATAATTAAAAATCAGCAAAAAACAGCTGAAATCTTTAAAATATTTCTTTGATCTACTACTTTTGCTTAAGATATACCCGTGTTTTACTAAGTCGCACAGCAATGTGGACAGAGCTCTCTCAAAGTGAATGGGCTGTCGACATTAGTGCACGGCAGCTGCTAGTGCAGCTTAGTAAACATGGGGGGGGGGTTTAGTTTGTAGATTGTCATTCCTTGTTGATATGATGCCATTTTGGGGCCCTTTTACTATGCTCTGCTAAAAAGTGGCCTGTGGTATCAGCAGCGCGGGGCATTCCTGTGCAGAGGCCACTTCTAGCGAAGCTGTAAAATGGCTGCATTTCCCATTTTCTGAATTAATGACCATGTGCTAATTTTCCTCTTATCGCGTGGCCATTAGCACCTGAGTACTTACTGCCACCTAGTTACTCGCAGTAAGAGCTCCCACGCTAACCATGTGCTAATCAGTTAGCATGCGGCAATGCAGCTGCGTACTGAATAATTGGAATTCAGATTATGTGGGATATAAGTACTAATAAATAAATTCATAAAAAGTGCAGTCTGTTTATTATGGCTGTGTCCCTTAATCTGCATCCCACCCCATCTTTCTCTCCTCAGTCATTCTTGTCAGATGATGTCAGCACGGATTTAGTGAAGGGAAGTCTTGCCTCACCAATCTAATGCATTTTTTTGAGGGGGTAAGCAAACATGTGGACAATGGGGAGCCGGTTGATATTGTATATCTGGATTTTCAGAAGGCGTTTGACAAAGTGCCGCACGAAAGACTCCTGAAGAAATTGCAGAGTCATGGAATCGGAGGTAGGGTATTATTATGGATTAAGAACTGGTTGAAAGATAGGAAGCAGAGAGTAGGATTGCGTGGCCAGTATTCTCAGTGGAGGAGGGTAGTTAGTGGGGTCCCGCAGGGGTCTGTGCTGGGTCCGTTGCTTTTTAATGTATTTATAAATGACCTAGAGATGGGAATAACTAGTGAGGTAATTAAATTCGCCGATGACACAAAATTATTCAGGGTCGTCAAGTCGCAGGAGGAATGTGAACGATTACAGGAGGACCTTGCGAGACTGGGAGAATGGGCGTGCAAGTGGCAGATGAAGTTCAATGTTGACAAGTGCAAAGTGATGCATGTGGGTAAGAGGAACCCGAATTATAGCTACGTCTTGCAAGGTTCCGCGTTAGGAGTTACGGATCAAGAAAGGGATCTGGGTGTCGTCGTCGATGATACGCTGAAACCTTCTGCTCAGTGTGCTGCTGCGGCTAGGAAAGCGAATAGAATGTTGGGTGTTATTAGGAAGGGTATGGAGTCCAGGTGTGCGGATGTTATAATGCCATTGTATCGCTCCATGGTGCGACCGCACCTGGAGTATTGTGTTCAGTACTGGTCTCCGTATCTCAAAAAAGATATAGTAGAATTGGAAAAGGTACAGCGAAGGGCGACGAAAATGATAGTGGGGATGGGACGACTTTCCTATGAAGAGAGGCTGAGAAGGCTAGGGCTTTTCAGCTTGGAGAAGAGACGGCTGAGGGGAGATATGATAGAAGTGTATAAAATAATGAGTGGAATGGATCGGGTGGATGTGAAGCGACTGTTCACGCTATCCAAAAATACTAGGACTAGAGGGCATGAGTTGAAGCTACAGTGTGGTAAATTTAAAACGAATCGGAGAAAATTTTTCTTCACCCAACGTGTAATTAGACTCTGGAATTCATTGCCGGAGAACGTGGTACGGGCGGTTAGCTTGACGGAGTTTAAAAAGGGGTTAGATAGATTCCTAAAGGACAAGTCCATAGACCGCTATTAAATGGACTTGGAAAAATTCCGCATTTTTAGGTATAACTTGTCTGGAATGTTTTTACGTTTGGGGAGCGTGCCAGGTGCCCTTGACCTGGATTGGCCACTGTCGGTGACAGGATGCTGGGCTAGATGGACCTTTGGTCTTTCCCAGTATGGCACTACTTATGTACTTATGTACTTATGATGCAGGATGAGGCGTGAATGCATTTTGCTGGATTTCTAAAGGTATTTGTGGTTAAGTAACGAGAACTTCCAAAGACCTTTAATGATATCTAAAGTATGAAATTGATCAGGAAGAGCCATATATGATTTTTTTTTACTAATATGTGTACTATGATACTAGAATAAAAAAAGCTTGAATTTATAAGTGGCTCTGCATACCAGATGAATAATGCTTTAGCCCTAAGCGAAGTTGCATCTGAGATGAGATGTTATAATCAAGGGCTGAATTAAATGAACAGTGGCTACATATTTTTATTTATTTAGATTTTGCTCACATCTTTTCAGTAGTAGCTCAAGGTGAGTTACATTCAGGTATACTGGGTTTTCTTGACTATCTGCTGTCATAAAATGAAATTTTCAGTCACTATTCGGGATGCTTTGAAACATTGCAACACTTAGACTGGATGGGCCGTTCATGTCTTTATCTGCCGTCATTTACTATGCTACTGTAGATCCCCTATGGGTGAGGTTTAGAGCAGATGGTAAGAGCTTACAATCACGGTTTAAAGGCCCCGCCCCACACTCAACACTCACCAATGGAGGAAATACAGATAAAAATTAAGGAAATTCTATATTTGATATAGTGTGCAACTTAAGATGTTAATAAATGAATTTTCCTTGATGATGGTTCAAATTTTACTAAGTGATGACATTATGGCACATTAAACTTGAAATTTAAATAATTTATTATGCAAAATGGTTAAGTAAATTCAATATATAATTGTACTAATTTCATTAATAAAACAGCTGTTTCATTGTATCAAAATAACAAATGTAAAAGGTTTGTGTTCATTTCAGAACAATCAGTAAAACATTTCTAATCCACAACACTTTTTTTCCTCTCAGAAGATGTGGACATATTCAATAAATTGACTACCATCTACGGACATCTTTCATCAAACAAATCAGATAAGTAATACAGTTGTTTAAGTTCTATATTCCTAAAAATTTACTTTAAACAGAAAGTCCTACTGAAGAAATTGATTCTTTTTTCTCCATTTTTCTCTTTAAGGATATAACCTCCTCCACATGGATATGCATACACTTCGCTACCTTCAGGTAAGTAATTTTAGTCTCTTAATCACTGTAGATGTTTATACTTAGCGGTTTTGTAGACCTTTCTTGCATGGGGTTAACTTTGGTCTTTCTTTAACGTTGGTGCACTTGTTGTTTTGAGGTTGCCAGTACTTTGGTTCAGCGTTACCAGGGAGCAGGAACCCGGAACTCTTGAGTACCTACTACTCTATGCTTATAAAAAAATCAAAAAGGCAAAACCCTATACCTGTCTAATTCATCAAATCAATTCCTCTTTTACTATAATTTTAAACTCCTTTCCCTATATAATCGTGCAACTTATTTCCCTAACTAGCTCCCCAAGTAAAGAAAAATATAATTAATTATCCCTGTTCTACTCCCTCCCCAAATAATGATCCCAGAGTTTTAAATGGTCTCAGGGAAACAAGTTCTTTATGACAGAACTTACTGAGTAATAAACACCACCAGAGGTCTTAAAATCCTCTGTCCAAAACTTCTCACAACAGCTCTAAATTCTCTGAAACTTTTAAACAAAATAATTACTTTTCCTCTTTCCAAAGTAATTTAATTTAGCATATGCAGGGTTTTTCTCTCCTAAGTCATTCACAAAAACCCTATTTAAGCTTGACAGCAAGGACTGTGTACTTAAACTGTCACTTTAGTCATGTGCGACTAGTGTGATCAATTATTACATGCACAAGCATATTCAGGTTACCAAACTGGTAATGCTTGTAACTTTAAAAGCTTTCACCTTAGCGCTCAGCTTCAGTCACCACTTTAAAAGCCATAAAACAACGCGAGAGGCTTTTAAAAATTAGTTAACTACCTAAAGACACACTCTTACCACACAGACCACTCTTAAATTTCTCTTAATCACTTTCTGAACGGTTATCCCCCTTAACAGCTGATCAGAGACCTCACCGCAGGTCTGCTCAGCATCAAAACTACCACCCAACTGCCCAGCAAGCCGTTGCCAAGGCAATCAGGCCAGCTTGCTCAGCTGTTCTCCCAGTGATGTCACTTTAGAACCTTCTCCCTAGCTCTAACCCTCAGCACACACACCCAGGTAAAACCCCTTTTAAAGGGGACACACTCTTATTTTATTTTATTTTTTTCCAACCCTTTACACATCTCCGCCCCAACATAAATGTCGTCCCGACATTTGTCTCTATCTACAATAACATATTATATCACACAACTTCATGGTGAGTTAATATAAATAAAAATTTTCCCTTAAGTATTGTGGTGGTACTCCCCTGTTTTCTCTAAGAAATCGACGCGAGCCAGAAACCGCTTGTTGATCTTCAGGACCAGTAACTCCTTCAACAGACACTTCTCTGATGTCAGGATCTAGGACTGGATTTTCTTGTTCTTCCACCAGCAAGTAAATACAATCGGGCTGTTCCTCTATCTCATCCACACCTTCTTCCTCACAAACCAAATCCGATTCCTCCGAAAAACTTTCAATAGGCAGAGGCATTTTCTTTAGCTGATCCCTGTGCACCCTTTTGACATTAGTATTGTGCTCATTTTTGATCCCAACCACATTCCCATCCAATTGTATTACTTCATAAATTGCATCTTCCCAATCATTTTGGACCTCATGTCTTCCTGAGTACCTCCCAACCTTCAACAGGACTCTGTCACCCAACCGTAGCTGAGAGCCTGCCGCCCGCCTGTCATAATATTTTTTCCTCATCTCTCCATTTTTGGCCATGGATTGCGGAGCTATTTGACATGCTTTATCCCATTTTAAATAATGGGTGTTGAGTGAACTAGGCCAATGTTCCTGTTCTATTAGTGTCAACCGCTTGTCTTCAACTTTCTTTCCTTTTTCATGTAGGCCTTCACATGCGTCATGGTATAGCTTTGAAACTTCTTCTACTTTCTCATTAGCCAGTTGTTCCCTTTTAAGTTGCTGAATTGTTCGCTGCCTAATATCAAGTTCCTGAGACATCCATTCTTTGCTTTTCTCATATTCATTAACTTTGTTAGTCAGTAATTTTGTCTCTTCCCGCATTGTGGAGACCTCTTTTTCAACTTGCTGAATTTGCTTTTTGGCATCAGCCAGTTTCTCCTTCAAATCTGTATACTCTTCAGCTTTCCTCTGCAGATCTATTGTTAGAGTTTTCACTTGAGCAGAGCTATCTTCCAGTTCCTTCCTCAAATGTTCAATTCCTTCCTTCTTTATTTCCTCCTCTCTGTTCTTCTCTTGAAGGGAGTGTTGAACAGATTGTAATTTATTCTGCAAATCCTCCAGTTTAATTTCTTGTTTATTTAATTCTGTATTTCTTTTCTCTAATGGCTGGTACTTTTCCTGCATACTTCCCAGATCTGTATATGTCTGAGGAGAAGTCAACTGAATTTTCTCCTTATGATCTCTTTCAGATTCCAAAAAGTCTTTCAGATTAATTGCATCTACATCTATCATTTTTGCATCATCTACTAGTTTACCCCTGTCATCATTTTTTCCATTCAACCTTTTTTCCCCTTTTGAGCTTAAGCAGGTCATGTCTTGCAGCCAACCCTTAATATGTTGCAAAACATTGGTTCCAATGATCCCGGGTATCTTTTCCTCTCCGGACTGCGCATCCCAAGGGTCATCCCGAATGATGAAAATTCCCGTTTGTGGGATCCTCTGCCCAAAGCACTCCACATCCACCTCCAGACATCCAACGACGGGAATTTCTAACCCATTCGCTGCAGTCAAGGTTATCCAGGCCGCATCCTTCAACCGCTTCCCTTCTGCCAAGTTCTGGTAGAAGAAAGTGGCCGTTAAAGTGGTCACCGCGGATCCGGTGTCGATTAGACAGCGAACTGGAACCCCACCGATCCATACCTGCATTATGGGCTTAGGGCCCACTGCATTTTCCTTTAATCCATCTATAGAGGATGTTTCATCTATAACCACCACTTTCACTCCCCCTCTGGAAGTGGAAGGTCTCGGGGACTCCGCTCTCGTCTCCGTTTTTTTCTCTACCTTTCGTACTACGGTACGACTTGTCTCTTCGTCATCTTCCTGATTATTTGTCATTTTTTCTTTTTTATTTCCCACTATTTTCTCACTTTGACAAAACCGGCTAATATGTCCCGGCTCGTTACACTTGAAGCAAATTATGTCTTCTCTATTATTTCTTCGGGATCCTCTCCAATCTGAAGATCCATAGTTCCCACTCTGGCGATTATCGTTTCTTCTCCACCTCGAAGATTCTCGCCTGGTATCTTCCTCTCTATCCCGTATCACATTAAATAATTCCTGTTGCTGTAGGCTTAAACTCCTACCCATCTTATCAACTGCCTGAGTCAGCTGTTGAATAGCCAACAGTGTCTGATCTGCTTCCACTGCAGTGGCTCTCACCAACCCCTCATTTCTTCTTGGCAACATTCGCAGCCTATCCCGATCTCCATCCCCAAAAATTCTCTCTTCCTCCTCAGCTCCCTCAATAGCAGCTGCAAGTAGTTCTTGGAAAGTGAATCCTGGATTTTCTTTGTTCTTTCTCTTCATCTCCCGATGCAGACTGTCGCTTTTTAATCCCATAATTAACTGATCTTTGAGGGCCTCCTCCACATCCAGGATTGCCTGTGGCTTCCGGGCCAAAATTCTGTTCATCCGTTCAAACAGATCACAGCCAAAGGCACGCACCGACTCCCCGGGTAGCTGTTTCCTACCATAAAACTCATGTTTTCTTAAATTCAAGGGCGCTCGGTCTCCAAATTCCTTCAACAGTCTTTGAAACATATCCTCTACATGTCTCTGATCTCCGGCATACAATTTCATAACATCACTTGCTGCTCCTTTTAAGTGATCTTGGACCACTTCCCACTGGTCTTCGGGTGGCACTCTCAAAATTTTCAAAGCTGATTTGGTCATCTTTATCCACTCTTCCACGGTTGGTTCCCCCACTTTCAGAGGCTGTCCCGAAAAATCCAAAATTCGCTTGTCTCGAGGTATGTACAAAGCAGGGTACCGCATACTTTCCTCCGGACGCGAAGTACTAGCGTCCCCATGACCTCCCCGAAATGTTCGGATTACCTCTGCCTGTTCTCGAGTCAGTCTCTCTTGCTCTCCCAACCGTTGGCGCAGGCTCTCCATCTCAGTTCTCCAGTCTTCCATGGTTCTGGCTCACCACAATTTCTCCAAGGAAAACAGGGTTTCACACACTTATTAATTTTCAAAAAGCACCACCACCCTCCAGGAACAAGGGCAAATATGACCTTTTGCTCCCTCTAAGAAAAAAACTTGAATTATAATGTTCAACAATAAAATATTCAAAATCAGAATGTTCAGAAATAGAACATTCTGAATTAGAATGTTCAGATATCCTGTGTCCGTGACGCCATTTGTAGATCCCCTATGGGTGAGGTTTAGAGCAGATGGTAAGAGCTTACAATCACGGTTTAAAGGCCCCGCCCCACACTCAACACTCACCAATGGAGGAAATACAGATAAAAATTAAGGAAATTCTATATTTGATATAGTGTGCAACTTAAGATGTTAATAAATGAATTTTCCTTGATGATGGTTCAAATTTTACTAAGTGATGACATTATGGCACATTAAACTTGAAATTTAAATAATTTATTATGCAAAATGGTTAAGTAAATTCAATATATAATTGTACTAATTTCATTAATAAAACAGCTGTTTCATTGTATCAAAATAACAAATGTAAAAGGTTTGTGTTCATTTCAGAACAATCAGTAAAACATTTCTAATCCACAACACTTTTTTTCCTCTCAGAAGATGTGGACATATTCAATAAATTGACTACCATCTACGGACATCTTTCATCAAACAAATCAGATAAGTAATACAGTTGTTTAAGTTCTATATTCCTAAAAATTTACTTTAAACAGAAAGTCCTACTGAAGAAATTGATTCTTTTTTCTCCATTTTTCTCTTTAAGGATATAACCTCCTCCACATGGATATGCATACACTTCGCTACCTTCAGGTAAGTATTTTTAGTCTCTTAATCACTGTAGATGTTTATACTTAGCGGTTTTGTAGACCTTTCTTGCATGGGGTTAACTTTGGTCTTTCTTTAACGTTGGTGCACTTGTTGTTTTGAGGTTGCCAGTACTTTGGTTCAGCGTTACCAGGGAGCAGGAACCCGGAACTCTTGAGTACCTACTACTCTATGCTTATAAAAAAATCAAAAAGGCAAAACCCTATACCTGTCTAATTCATCAAATCAATTCCTCTTTTACTATAATTTTAAACTCCTTTCCCTATATAATCGTGCAACTTATTTCCCTAACTAGCTCCCCAAGTAAAGAAAAATATAATTAATTATCCCTGTTCTACTCCCTCCCCAAATAATGATCCCAGAGTTTTAAATGGTCTCAGGGAAACAAGTTCTTTATGACAGAACTTACTGAGTAATAAACACCACCAGAGGTCTTAAAATCCTCTGTCCAAAACTTCTCACAACAGCTCTAAATTCTCTGAAACTTTTAAACAAAATAATTACTTTTCCTCTTTCCAAAGTAATTTAATTTAGCATATGCAGGGTTTTTCTCTCCTAAGTCATTCACAAAAACCCTATTTAAGCTTGACAGCAAGGACTGTGTACTTAAACTGTCACTTTAGTCATGTGCGACTAGTGTGATCAATTATTACATGCACAAGCATATTCAGGTTACCAAACTGGTAATGCTTGTAACTTTAAAAGCTTTCACCTTAGCGCTCAGCTTCAGTCACCACTTTAAAAGCCATAAAACAACGCGAGAGGCTTTTAAAAATTAGTTAACTACCTAAAGACACACTCTTACCACACAGACCACTCTTAAATTTCTCTTAATCACTTTCTGAACGGTTATCCCCCTTAACAGCTGATCAGAGACCTCACCGCAGGTCTGCTCAGCATCAAAACTACCACCCAACTGCCCAGCAAGCCGTTGCCAAGGCAATCAGGCCAGCTTGCTCAGCTGTTCTCCCAGTGATGTCACTTTAGAACCTTCTCCCTAGCTCTAACCCTCAGCACACACACCCAGGTAAAACCCCTTTTAAAGGGGACACACTCTTATTTTATTTTATTTTTTTCCAACCCTTTACACTACTATCCTGCTTATTTTTGAAGGAGAAGGGCGGCCATCTTCCGACACAAATCTAGTCAGCACAGAGGCTTTCGCAAAGGCAAATAAAGGCTGTGTATTTGAGGGAGTTGAATAACCCTCCGTGTGTGAGGCAAAAGGACTAGCAAAACCCGACAGTAAAGAGCGTAAATGAATTCCACCTTCCACACGCTCCAGTTATATTTTTTAGCTCTTGCAAATAACATAGAGGGCTATAATCGAAAGCCAATTTTGGCCGGCTTCAACTGCTTTCCGTCGCAGGGTCGGCCAAAGTTCAAGGGGGCGTGTCGGCAGTGTACCGAAGGCGGGATTGGGACGTGATTAAGAGATGGCCTCGGCCGATAATGGAAAAAAGAAGGGTGTCCCTGACGAGCATTTGTCCAACTTTACTTGGTCCCTTTTTGTTCACGACCAACCCTCGTAAAGGTGTCCGAACTGACCAGATGACCACCGAAGGGAATCAGGAATCACCTCCCCTTACTCCCCCAGTGGTCACCAACCCCCTCCCACCCCCCCACCCCCAAAAAATTTAAAAACATTTTTTGCCAGCCTGAAATGTCATACCCAGCTCCATCATAAGTACATAAGTAGTGCCATACTGGGAAAGACCAAAGGTCCATCTAGCCCAGCATCCTGTCACCGACAGTGGCCAATCCAGGTCAAGGGCACCTGGCATGCTCCCCAAACGTAAAAACATTCCAGACAAGTTATACCTAAAAATGCGGAATGCAGTATGCAGGTCCCTGGAGCAGATTTTAGTGGGTACTGCAGTGCACTTCAGGCAGACGGACCCAGGCCCATCCCCCCTACCTGTTACACTTGTGGTGGTAAATGGGAGCCCTCCAAAACCCACCCAAAACCCACTGTATCCACATCTAGGTGCCCCCCATTACCCTTTAAGGGCTATGGTAGTGTTGTACAGTTATGTCCCTGCAGTCCACTGCAGTGCCCGGTTGGTGTCCTGGCATGTGAGAGGTACCAGTGCACTACAAATGCTGGCTTCTCCCATGACCAAATGGTTGGATTTGGCCACATTTGAGATGGCCGCCATTACTACTACTACTACTATTATTTAGCATTTCTATAGCGCTACTTTCCATTATCGGCAAAAACCAATGGTGACCATCTCTAATGCCGGCGATCTCTAAGGGCGGCCCAAATGTTGGGATTTGGCCGGCCCCAACCGTATTATTGAAACGAAAGATGGCCGCTTAACGGGGCCATCAATAGAGATGGCCGCCCTTATAGATGGGCACCCCCGTTCGATTATGCCCCTCTATGTTATTTGCAAGGGCTAAAAAATATATCTGGAGTGTGTGGAAGGTGGAATTCATTTACGCTCTTTACTGTCGGGTTTTACTAGTCCTTTTGCCTCACACACGGAGGGTTATTCAACTCCCTCAAATACACAGCCTTTATTTGCCTTTGCGAAAGCCTCTGTGCTGACTAGATTTATGCCTGGTCAGAAGGTGAGGATGTCCAGGTGCCCACATCCTATTCTTTCCCTTGGGAGGAAAAAGGTATCTCTCTTTTTCTTCCTCCCCACCCCATGAAAAATTATGGGAGTTAACTTGTTCCACTCTTATTCCTTTTATGCTATCTGATGCTATTCAAGTAAAATCAGCAAACAATTCCCAGAACAGAGCTGGAAACATGAGTTTCAGAATGATTCCCTGATTCTTTTAGAGAGACAGCAGTGTGATTGCCACAGCACCTGTGCCAGGAAGGGGAGTAATCACATTGCACAGCTGAAGCACGTTCATTTCTCCTAATTAACTGCAGTCTGTGTACAAGTTGGTGCCTTCCTTTTCCCTTGGTCTAACCAAGGTGGATATGCATTTGAGTACATTTCAATAGCTCAGAGTATCCAGTCCCCCTGTAACTGAATATTACATCACAGAACAAATACGTATTATGATTATTACTTAACTGATTAGCACTGATTTTCAGAACTAAGTGGCTATGGAGGTCATTTTACAAGTCTTGTGGCATTTCTACATGTAAATAGCAGGTTCCTTTCATCTTCTTTTGCATATCAGGTAGCTACGGTATGGAATTCACTGCCATTTGAGATAAGGAGGATGCATCATTATGTATTTTTCAAGGAAAGTTTTAAAACATTTTTATTTTGGAAGCTTCTTTTATCTAAGAACATAAGAATAGCCATACTGGCTCAGACCAATGTTCCAACTAGCCCAGTATCCTGTTTCCAACAGTGGCCAAGCCAGGTCACATATACCTGTCAGCCATGGCGTACCAAGGGGGGGGGGGGCGGTGGGGGCGGTCCGCCCCGGGTGCACGCCACTGGGGGGGTGCTGCGGCGTGCGCATGTTGGCTGAGTCCGAGTTCGCTAACTTCGCTAACTTCGTTCGTTCGTTCACTGCAGCTCCCTCTGCCCCGGAACAGGTTACTTCCTGTTCCAGGGCAGAGGGAGCTGCAGCGAACGAACGAAGTTAGCGAAGTTAGCGAAGTTAGCGAACGCGGACTCAGCCGACAGGCACGCGCCGCAGCACCCCCCCCAGCGGCGTGCACCCGGGGGGGGGGTCATTTCGCCGGGGGGGGGGGGGAGGTATCATTTTGTAGGGGGGGCCACGCTGCACCCGGGGGGGGGCACATCGGCGATCCGCCCCGGGTGTCATGCAGGCTAGGAACGCCATTGCCTGTCAGAAACCCAAATCGTAGCATCATTCCATGCTACAAATTCCAGAGCAAGCAGTTGCTTCCCTATGTTTGTCTCAGTAGCAGACTTTGGAATTTTCCTCCAGGAACTTGTCCAACTCTTTTTTTTTTTAACCCAGATACACTAACCGCTGTTATCACATCCTCCGGCAAAGGGTTCCAGAGCTTAAATATTCGTTGAGTGAAAAAATATTTTCTCCTATTTGTTTTAAAAGTATTTCCATGTAACTTCCTCAAGTGTCCCCTAGTCCTTGTACTTTTGGAATGAGTAAAAAATTGATTTACTTGAACTCATTCTACACCACTCAGGATTTTGTAGACCTCAATCATATCTCCCCTAATCCGTCTCTTGTTACAAGCTGAAGAGCCCTAACCTCTATAGTTGTTCCTCATATGAGAAGAGTTTGTCCCCTTTATCGTTTTGGTTGTTCTTTATTGAACCTTTTTTTAATTCCACTATATCTTTTTTGAGATACGGCGACTAGAACTGAATGCAATACTGAAGGTGCGGTCGCACCATGGAGTAATACAGAGGCATTATAGTATTTTTGGTCTTATTCACCATCCCTTTCCTAATAATTCCAAAGCATCCTGTTTGCTTTTTTGGCCACCGCCACTCACTAAGCAGAAGATTTAAGCATATTATCTACAACGACGCCTAATTCTTTTTCTTGAGTTCTGACTCCGAAGGTGGACCCTAGCATCAGGTAACTATGATTTGGATTATTCTTTCCAATGTGCATCACCTTGCATTTGTCCACATTAAATTTCATCTGCCATTTAAATGCCCAGTCTTCCAATTTCCTAAGGTCTTCCTGCAATATTTCACAGTCTGCATGTGTTTTAACAACCTTCAATAGTTTTGTGACATCTGCAAATTTAATTACCTCACTCGTCGTTCCGATTTCCATATCATTTATAAATATGATAAATAGCATTGGTCCCAATACTGATCCCTGCGGCACTCCACTGTTCACCCCCTATCATTGAGAGAAATGATCATCTAACCCTTTCCTTTGTTTTCTGTCCAAAAACCAAGTCCTAATCCATACCAGAACCTTGCTTCCTATCCCATGACTCTTTAATTTTCTCAGGAGTCTCTCATGAGGAACTTTATCAAAAGCTTTCTGAAAATCTAGATACACTACATCAACCAACTCACCTTTATTCACATGTTTTTACACGCCTTCAAAGAAATGAAGCAAATTGGAGAGGCAAGACTTCCCTTGGCTGAACCCCTGCTGACTCTGTCCCATTAAACTGATTATTGATGTCTTTCATCAGGGGAGCTACTGGCGAAACACGTGTCAGCGCTGCTTCCCCTTTTGAAAATAACTATTCAGATAATGTTTGATTGAAATTTCACGTGGATCTCTACTGTACACTACTCTGTACACTTGGAGCCTGACTTTTCTCGCTCACAACTACTACTACTACTAATCATTTCTATAGTGGTACTAGATGTACGCATCACTGTACACATTATATACAGGTACTATCTCTGTCCCTAGGGGGCTCACAATCTAAGGAGACGTGGCCATGGAAGAGGCAAAGGTGGGTCATGGGTGTTCTCAAAAGTTAGGCACCAAATTATTGAATAGTGCTGATCTGCACCTAACTTTGGGCACTGGACTTATGCTTGTTTCTATCAGGTGTAAATCTGGCTCTTAAAGTTAGATGCAACCTGCAACGCTATGCTAGTATTCTATAAAGGCCAGGTGCTCTTTATAGAGTAAGAGCTTATCAGTTATCTTTTCAGTGCCTAACTTTAGCACTATCCCCCTGATATTCAGCACTATTTAACTGGCCAGGAATGGCTCCTGGCTGGTTAAGTAGTACTTAACCAGCTAGCCATGAATATTCAGCTCAGCAGTCAAATCAGGCAGCCCAAATAGTAGGCCTATCTTTGGCCACTATAAACTTAACCAGCCAGTGCTGAATGTTGACTTGGTCTTTAAGTTTACACCAGCCAAAATAAACTTGGATATTCAATGGCGGTTACTGGAATCAGCATTGAATATCCAGGCCCACCATCGACTGCAGGAGTTAGCCAGGCTGCCTCCCGCGGTCTGAATATCGGCCTCTACATATGGAATTCTCCTCTTATTACGCTACTACCATCTGCACCCCTAAGTGTACTCATACCTGAGTGAATAGCAATATTCTATCATTTTAAGTATGGAAATTGCACTTAAATTTAGGCAATGTGTTACAGAATGAGGGAGTATGTCTAAAACACATGCCATCGTGCATAACATTTTAAGTAAGTAAATGCAGAAATAAATATTGTATGGTGTAAATGCATGCAGGTGCATTTTACCTGAGATTTCTGCAGGATTTGTGCTAATATTTTATAAAAAACACACGAACACCGATGTATCATTATAAAATAGGCTGCAAAATAAGTGCCTTTTTGCCCTCTTAATTAAGGCAACTTTTTATAAAAGTGCCTTGTTTGCAGTTATGGATGAGGTGTGTGATTCGCCATTTGAGGTACGGCTATTCCGCTGTGCCTTCGCATTGGCTTTTCATGGGGCCCTTAGGGTGAGTGAGTTGGTGGCCCAGTCTAAGTCTGCGGGGCCTGACAGGGGTTTGTTAATGCGGGATGTGACTATTACACAGACGGGGATTGATTTACTCATACGGAGCTCAAAAACTGACCAGTTGGCTAGAGGTACACACATGTGGATTACACCACACTCACCGGAAACTACATGTCCTTTATATAATCTGCAGCAGTACCTGCAGATTAGACCAATGGGGGGTGTCTGGCTGCTGCTTCATGCTAATACGTCCCCATTGACTCGATTTCAATTCATCAAAGTATTGCAGTTGTGTGTTACTCGGGCGGGCTTGGAATCTGCGACATTTAGTTCGCACTCATTCAGGATTGGGGCGGCGACTTCGGCTGCTCTGCATGGGGTTCCAGGTGAACAAATTAAACGGTTGGGCCGGTGGGGGTCGAATGCGTACAAAAGATACATTCGGCCTCCACGTTAGTACCCCTGTTAAGGTTAGCCCTGTTGGGGTGGTTGGTTCTTTACTGAGTTTGGCTTTCCTGTTGTTGCCATGGCTGATGATATGTTAATGCATGTGACTTGCTATATTTGATAATATGTTAATTGCATGTGACTTTGCAGGTGACGTGGTGGAACAGTACCAGATATGGATCTGTGGTCACTCTTATGTGCATTGGGCACATAAGAGGGCGGCTGTACGGCCTGATGGGGTGAATTTGGGCTTTCCGAAGGGGAAGGTGGCTGTACGATGGTTGGGTAAGAGAGGGATGCTGTGGGCTCAATTGTTGCCAACCATAGAGTGGGAGTTGATGACTTCCAGTGCGCCACAGTTTCTCATCCTGCATTTAGGGGGCAATGATTTAGCGGGGATGAACAGTGTGCTATTAGTGAAAACAATACAGAATGATTTATTAAAACTGGCATGTTTGCTGCCCCGGACCAGACTCGTCTGGTCGGATATTATTCCACGACGAGTTTGGAGGGGCGAGAGGTCGCATACAGCGATCGATGGCACACGCAAAAAAATTAATAGGTGGATGGGTAAATTTATGGGGTCAGTTAAAGGGCAAGTGATTGTGCATGAGTTCCTTAAAGAATCTTGTGCGGGTTTATATAGATCGGATGGGGTCCACCTGTCTGATGTGGGCCTGGATATATTCAACTTTGATTTACATAATTTTATTGAAGCCATTACGCTGGTGGTAGGTCGCAGCCAGGGTTTGGGGGGAGCCCGCGGCGAACGAGGAGTCGTTGCCGTGGGCTGTGGCATAAGCTATGGAACTTAGGTAACATTAGCGACGAGTACACAGCACCTCAGCGGATAATATGCCAAAGTGAGTTACTATGTATATGTTAATGACCTGTTGAAAGTTACAATACTGAGCGAAATGTTATGCCTGCATGCGGGCAGGATTACAGAACAAGATGGACACGGCTAGTCTCCTGGCTTGGACGGCCAGGGGGCCAATAGCTTTGGTGAAAGTGGTAAATGCATCCTTGTACGGGATGCATTTGATTGCACAGCGTGCTATAGCAGACAGCACTGAAGAGGAACAGGGTGCTTGGACGGCACAGCCTGTAGTAATATAACAGGGTGCTTGGACGGCACAGCCTGTAGTAATATAAGCAAGAAGGGCTGTGTACTCGGAGGGAGATGTTTATCAATGATGTTTATCAATGATGTTTACCAATGATGGTTTATGTGAAGGTTTACGGTAAATAAAATTTTGGGACCTGGCTGCGGCCTAAATAAATCCACATTTGTTAAAGAAATTGGCTTCTGGTGTGGTGTTTGGATAGAAGGGGGTGACTGAGTGAATGCCGAATGCCCGTGTTGATGGAAAGGCTCACCCTTTAAGGGGAGCCGATTACAACCGGGCTGAAGGCTCAGGAAGAACCTGGGGTGGGGGGGGGAGAGGGAGGGAGGAGTGGGAGGGGATAGGAAGGATAAGAGATGGAAGGGTGATGGGTAAAGGGGCGGGTAGGGAGGAGGGGTGAAGAAGGGCTGTGAAGGGAGACACAGCGCCATTTGGATTTCAGCAAGCAGAGGGAGCAGTGTTGACCCGCCCTCCCGCCCATGAGGTACGGGGGAAGGGTCGTTGTCGCAGCAAGGCATAAGCTATGGAACTTAGGTAACATTAGCGACGAGTACACAGCACCTCAGCGGATAATATGCCAAAGTGAGTTACTATGTATATGTTAATGACCTGTTGAAAGTTACAATACTGAGCGAAATGTTATGCCTGCATGCGGGCAGGATTACAGAACAAGATGGACACGGCTAGTCTCCTGGCTTGGACGGCCAGGGGGCCAATAGCTTTGGTGAAAGTGGTAAATGCATCCTTGTACGGGATGCATTTGATTGCACAGCGTGCTATAGCAGACAGCACTGAAGAGGAACAGGGTGCTTGGACGGCACAGCCTGTAGTAATATAACAGGGTGCTTGGACGGCACAGCCTGTAGTAATATAAGCAAGAAGGGCTGTGTACTCGGAGGGAGATGTTTATCAATGATGTTTATCAATGATGTTTACCAATGATGGTTTATGTGAAGGTTTACGGTAAATAAAATTTTGGGACCTGGCTGCGGCCTAAATAAATCCACATTTGTTAAAGAAATTGGCTTCTGGTGTGGTGTTTGGATAGAAGGGGGTGACTGAGTGAATGCCGAATGCCCGTGTTGTAAACTTGGATATTCAATGGCGGTTACTGGAATCAGCATTGAATATCCAGGCCCACCATCGACTGCAGGAGTTAGCCAGGCTGCCTCCCGCGGTCTGAATATCGGCCTCTACATATGGAATTCTCCTCTTATTACGCTACTACCATCTGCACCCCTAAGTGTACTCATACCTGAGTGAATAGCAATATTCTATCATTTTAAGTATGGAAATTGCACTTAAATTTAGGCAATGTGTTACAGAATGAGGGAGTATGTCTAAAACACATGCCATCGTGCATAACATTTTAAGTAAGTAAATGCAGAAATAAATATTGTATGGTGTAAATGCATGCAGGTGCATTTTACCTGAGATTTCTGCAGGATTTGTGCTAATATTTTATAAAAAACACACGAACACCGATGTATCATTATAAAATAGGCTGCAAAATAAGTGCCTTTTTGCCCTCTTAATTAAGGCAACTTTTTATAAAATTACCCTCTTAAAAGCCCAAAGATGAGTTCAGATGTTTCACAACTGCTGCCTTTCAGATGACACACAGAGGCTCAGACTGCTGCCAGCTGACCCCCACCTCCTTAATTCACAGCCAGAGATTTTTCAGAAGCCCAGATACTAGAATTCTTCTATTTCTGATCCTGTCCGCTCACTGCCATCTCAGAAAAGAAAACAGCTTTTTCCTTTCTCTCAGCACAGTGATTGGACTCAGCAGAACAGAGCAGCCTTCCCATTGGTTGTTTAACTCCAGTCAGTCAGTACAGCCTTCACATTAGTTGTTTAATTTCCTGTCAATCAAAGAGGATCAATAGTTTCAAATTAGCTAAATCATTGGTATTCACTTCCATTCCTCAAGGGTAGTAAATGAGTTGGGTTTTCAGGCCATCCTTAATGAATATGCATGAGGTAGATTTGCATGTAATGGAGGTAGTATGCATGCAGATCTCCTATGCGTATTCTTCAGTGAAAACACAACCTGCCTGTGGCCCTGGAGAATCACCAGTGAATATCACTGGCTTACGCTCCTTCAGGAATGTATCAATATTTCTAACTGGTACACCAAAAATGTTTATTCTTTATAAATCCTATAGCTGCCAAAATGTCTCTGAGCTTTGCACTCACTGCACCCAAAGTCCGACTGGATTTTTGCTCCTTACTGTATGTTTTGTCATTTACTTTACTTTATTTCTTATTAGTCGGTAATATTCCCATATAGAGTTTAATGTGACTTACATCAAGATATGAGATACATTTGTCCAGAAAACCTATGCTATTTGGTGCCAAGTATGGTCATTGGAAGTCGTCTGAAGAAATCATTTCTCTGACTATTGATCTTTATTCATTTCATGATTCAAATCTCGAATACGTAGGCTTTCAAAAGTTTGTAGAATTCCTCATAGTGATTTACGGTTCTTATTCGAATTAGTAGTTCATTCCAATACTTTGCTGATAGATATGGTAACGTCTGTGCATGTATGAACTTGAACCTGATGTTTTGGGGGGAGGGGAATAATAGATCCAAGAAATTACCTATCAGTCTCCTATTTCAAAATTTAAATTTGAATATCCATTGATATAGATATTCAGGTGCATTGCCGTGTAGCGTTAGGTAATTGTGCATAATTTGAAAATCTCTCTTGCTTCAACTGGCAGCCAGTGCAATGCTATATACAGTGGAGTGACTCTTTTGAACTTGAATTTGGGGAAGATTAGTTTAGCTGCCACATTTAGCACTGCCTGTAGCCTCTTTCTCACTATTGCAGTGCATCCTACATACAATACATTACAATAGTCGATTTGTTACAGTATATGGGGTTGTACCAGTAGTCTGAAATTATCTACATTGAAACAGTTATTTGTTTCAATTTTCTAAGAACACAGAATGCCTTTTTTTCACTACCGTTTGACAGTGTTTTTCCATTTGTCTACTAGAATCCCAAGAATTCTCAATTACTTTTCAATTTTCAGAAGGAATGATGGAGGAAGAAATAATGGGCCTGGGAACAGGGAGAGCAAGAGACATAGATGGCAATGGGGTGGAGTGAAGAAAGGAAGAAAGAGGGAAAGATGTTGGACTCGGGAGTGGTGGGGAGGGAGGGAAAGATACTAGATGGGAGGGAGCTGGGAAGAAAGAGAAAGATGTTGGACCCAGGGAAGGAAGGGAGGGAGAGGCAGGTGCTGAACAATTGGAGGGAAGGAGGTAGGGAGAGATGCTGGCTCATGTGGGATAGGGTGGGGGGAGGGAACAACAGCAGGAAAGAGAGAGGGAGCAATGTTAGAGGAAGAGAAATGATTGACCATGGGGGGGGGCAGAGGGTAGAGAGATTGGACAGGAAGATGATGGGGGTGTGGAGAAAAAGGGACAGGGAGATGTTAAGCCATGGTGGGGGCAGGGATAGAGAGAGGAAATATTGAGCTACAACAGAGGAGGGAGGGAGAGGAGGGGAAATAGTGGAACTGGTGGAACCATGTGGGACAGGCCATGAAGGGTTGGCAAGAAAATGAGTGAGAGGAGGATAGTGAATACAGAGGTAGAAATGTAGTAAAAGAGGATAGATGAAAGGTGGAAGGGCTGGGGAAGGAGTAATGGGGAATGGGACAGCTAGGGAATGAGAGAAGAATGTGGAAAGTTAATAGGTAGCTGAAAGGTTAAAAGAAGGAGAAGGGTGAGAAAGAAGATGAAATCTGAGTGGATAGAAAGACTGAAAAGAAAAAAGGGAGATAAGACAGATAAAGGATGGATCAGTATGTCAGAGACAGGTGTAGTGAAGGAATAGAACAAGACAGGAGAGAGAAGAAAAGACAACTGGACAAAAGTCACTGGAAAGAGAATTAGCAGAAGACAGAAGTGTTTAAGGATGTTTCTTTTTAGGAAGGCTTTTATTGAATCATTTAATTGATGTTTATTCTGATATATTTTACTGGAAGATGTATTATGATGCAGTGTCTCTACAGTCGTGTCTAGTATGGTTGTTTTAGTGATGTGATATTTTATGTATTACTATGTATGTACAATTGTTCCCCACCAGGAATAGTAGATTACACGAGTTATACATTTTTAAATAAATAAAAAAATAATAATAATTTTCTTGTTTCACAAATTGTGTATCAAATATTTCTTAGAAACAGAGAAAAATGAAGTCAAATAAAGACCATATGGCCTTCAGAAAATGGAAGAAGGAACCGTTTGAAAATAACAAGAAGCAGCATAAGGAGTGTCAAAGCAAATGCAAGGCGCAGATAAAGAAGGCCAAGAGGGATTATGAAAAAAAGATAGCATTAGAGGCAAAAAAACATAGTAAAATTTTTTTTTCGGTATATTAAAAGCAGGAAGCTGGCAAAAGAATCGGTTGGGCCGCTGGATGACCAAGGGGTAAAAGGGGCGATCAAGGAAGACAAAGACGTAGCGGAGAGACTGAATGAATTCTTTGCTTCGGTCTTCACCGAGGAAGATTTGGGTGGGATACCGGTGTCGGAAATGGTATTTCAAGCGGACAAGTCGGAGAAACTTACTGACTTCACGGTAAACCTGGAGGACGTAATGGGGCAGTTCGGCAAACTGAAGAGTAGCAAATCTCCTGGACCGGATGGTATTCACCCTAGAGTACTGATAGAACTGAAAAATGAGCTTGCGGAGCTACTGCTAGTGATATGCAACTTATCCTTAAAATCGAGCGTCGTACCGGAAGATTGGAGGGTGGCCAATGTAACGTCCATTTTTAAAAAAGGCTCCAGGGGAGATCCAGAAAATTATAGACCGGTGAGTCTGACGTCGGTGCCGGGGAAAATGGTAGAGGCTATTATTAAAAACAAAATTACAGAGCAAATCCGAGGACATGAATTACTGAGACCGAGTCAGCACGGCTTTTGTGTGGGGAAATCTTGCCTGACCAATTTACTTCAATTCTTTGAAGGAGTAAACAAACATGTGGACAAAGGGGAGCCAGTTGATATTGTGTATCTGGATTTTCAAAAGGCGTTTGACAAGGTACCTCATGAAAGGCTACAGAGGAAATTGGAGGGTCATGGGATAGGAGGAAATGTCCTATTGTGGATTAAAAACTGGTTAAAGGATAGGAAACAGAGAGTGGGGTTAAATGGGCAGTATTCACAATGGAGAAGGGTAGTTAGTGGAGTTCCTCAGGGGTCTGTGCTAGGACCACTGCTTTTTAATATATTTATAAATGATTTAGAGATGGGAGTAACTAGCGAGGTAATTAAATTTGCTGATGACACAAAGTTATTCAAAGTCATTAACTCGCAACAGGATTGTGAAAAATTACAAGAGGACCTTACGAGACTGGGAGACTGGGCGGCTAAATGGCAGATGACGTTTAATGTGAGCAAGTGCAAGGTGATGCATGTGGGAAAAAAGAACCCGAATTATAGCTACGTCATGCAAGGTTCCACGTTAGGAGTTACGGACCAAGAAAGGGATCTGGCTGTCGTCGTCGATAACACGCTGAAACCTTCTGCTCAGTGTGCTGCTGTGGCTAGGAAAGCGAATAGAATGTTGGGTATTATTAGGAAAGGTATGGAAAACAGGTGTGAGGATGTTATAATGCCTTTGTATCGCTCCATGGTGCGACCGCACCTTGAGTATTGTGTTCAATTCTGGTCGCCGCATCTCAAGAAAGATATAGTAGAATTGGAAAAGGTGCAGCGAAGGGCAACTAAAATGATAGCGGGGATGGGACGACTTCCCTATGAAGAAAGACTAAGGAGGCTAGGGCTATTCAGCTTGGAGAAGAGACGGCTGAGGGGAGACATGATAGAGGTATATAAAATAATGAGTGGAGTGGAACAGGTGGATGTGAAGCGTCTGTTCACGCTTTCCAAAAATACTAGGACTAGGGGGCATGCGATTAAACTACAGTGTAGTAAATTTAAAACAAATCGGAGAAAATGTTTCTTCACCCAACGTGTAATTAAACTCTGGAATTCATTGCCGGAAAATGTGGTGAAGGCGGTTAGCTTAGCAGAGTTTAGAAAGGGGTTGGACGGTTTCCTAAAGGACAAGTCCATAAACCGCTACTAAACGGACTTGGAAAAATCCAAAATTCCAGGAATAACATGTATAGAATGTTTGTACATTTGGGAAGCTTGCCAGGTGCCCTTGGCCTGGATTGGCCGCTGTCGTGGACAAGATGCTGAGCTCGATGGACCTTTGGTTTTTTCCCAGTATGGCATTACTTATGTACTTATGGCCTATTCAATCTGCCCAAACATGCCACCTACTCTGCTTTTCACTCCTTTAGAGATCCTATGTACTTGTCCCAAGCTTTCTTGAATTCAGATATAGTTTACATCTCCACCACTTCCACCGGGAGGCCATTCCATAAATTCACCACCCTTTCTGTGAAGAGGTATTTCCTTAGGTTACTCCTGAGTCTGTCCCTTTTCATCTTCACCCTTTGCCCCTGAATTCCAGAGCTTTCTTTCAATTGAAAGACTTGCCTCCTTTGCATTTATGCCACATATTTATTTAATTGTCTCTATCATATCTCCCCTACAGTCTCCAGAATTGTGCAGAATATTCTAAATGAGGTTTCACCAGTGTCTTGTACAGAGGCATCATCACCTTCATTTTCTGACTGGCCATTCTTTTCCCTATGCACCCAAGCATTCTTCTAGCTTTTGCCTTCACCTTTTCTACCTGTTTGGCCACTTTAAGATCATCACATACAATCACACCCAAATCCAGCTCCTCTTTCATGCACAAAATTTCTTCACCCCCTAAATTGTACTGTTTATCTGTTTTTCCTACAGAAAAGAAAATTGTGATGAATTATACATTTTGGGATCGATATTCAACCAGTGGCACTCAGCGTTATGCCCAGAAGTTCAATGCGAGGGCATGTCCGGGCTCCAGCTTTGAATTTCTGGGTTTGTGGAGTCAACTACACCATAGCCTGTTAAATGTGATATTCAGCACTTAACTGGCAATGGGGTACCACATAAAGATAGGACTGACTTTTATGCAGCCAAGTCCTTAACCAGCCAAGTGCTGACTCCACCCCACCCCTCCCCCAGTAGGCATTTAAGGACCCTGTTTACTAAGCAGCACTAAGGGCGCATTAGCATTTTTAGCTTGCACTAATGATTAGCTGAGGTAAATGCTAAGTCGCCCATAGGAGCACATGGGCGACTCTAGAATTTAGCGTGAGCTAAAAACGATAGTGCGGCTTAGTAAATAGGGCCCTAAGTATCTTGTTCTTTTCTAAGCCCAGCCTTCCCTCCTTCCCCACACAAAAAAAACTATTCCTGTAATGATAGTGTCCTCCAATAGAAGTTTACTCTACTTTTGCAATCTATTCTTGAGTTGCATTGTAAATACATGCTCCACTTTCATATCTCTCTCTACTAAAATGCCACAGTGAGACTTAACTGTAAATAGTATGAAAGAGGTTTTTTTAGTGATATCCTTGGGGAGAATGGGTTTACTTGACTCATAGCCCTCAGGTTGCCATTATTCAGCTGGTTGGTTAGGACAGACTCTTCCTTGAAAGGCCTACTCACTAAGTTGTGCTCAGGTTTTGCATCTACTCTACATGAACTGCAAAAGTGAAGTTGTGTTATGTGCAAAACCTCTGAAGTAATTGTTAGGGATTTTCCCTGGACTTTTAGGAGGGCAGCTGTGCTGTTAATGTGGGGTAAAGTTTGCTACTGTACATTAATAACACAGCACAACAGGCAGGAAACATGCCTACATTAACACCCCCGATTCTATATATGGTGCAGAGATTTCAGCGCTGAAAAATTCAGCACAGATGCAAGATGTGCACACATCTTTAATTAGCTGATGAGACGTTATCTAGCAATTAATTGCTAATCAATTATTGAAGTTAATTGGCAATAATTTGGATTTGCACCAACATCTATCTGCACTATTCTATAACTCCACATGCCTAAACATGTGCGAATATGTGAACATAAGAACAGCCATACTGGGTCAGACCAATGGTCCATCTAGCCAAGCATTCTGCTTCCAGCAATCACAAACACCTGGCAGAAACCCATTTAGCAACAGCATTCCATGCTACCAATCCCATGGCAAGCAGTGGCTTGCCCCATGTCCACCTCAATTACAGACAATGAACTTTTCCTCCAGGAACCTGTCCAAACCTTTTTTAAAACCAGATACGCTAATGAGTTCCAGAGCTAAGTATTCTGTGAGTGAAAAAATATTTCCTCCTATTTGTTTTAAAAGTATTTCCATGGAATTCCATTGAGTGTCCCCTGGTCTTTGTACTTTTTGAATGAGTGAAAAATTGATTCACTTCCACCCGCTCCACATCACTCAGGATTTTATAGACCTCAATCATATCCCTCCTCAGCCGTCTCTTTTCTAAGCTGAAGAGCCCTAACTTTTTTAGCCTTTCCTCATATGAGAGGAGTTCCATCCCCTTTATCATTCTGATCGCTCTTCTTTGAACCTTTTCTAGTTCTAATTGAGCTCATTTTCAAAAGAGAAAAACATCCAAAAAGAGGCATAAATCTGAAATTTGGATATTTGTTTTCACAAAAACATCCAAATTGGTATTTTCAAAACCAATTATTAAATGTTTTTCTATGACATCGGTCAGAAGTACATTCAAATCACAAGGGGGCGTGTCAGGGGCATGTTAAGGGTGGGATTTGGGCGTTCCTAACACGTTTTTCAGCTATAATGGAACAGAACAAAACATTCCAAGATTAATACTAAGATGTTTTGAACTAGACCTGTTTTATAATGAATAAGGCACAAAAAGGTGCCTTAAATGACCAGATGACCACTGGAGGAAATCAGGGGTGACTTCCCCTTACTCCCCCAGTGGTCACTAATTCCATCCCACCCCCAAAAATGTGATTAAAAACATTACTTGCCAGCCTCTATGCCAACCTCAGATATTATACTTGGCCGATGATGAGGAAGTCCAACTCCTTAGTGATTTTTTCACAAATCAAGGGGTTTCTCGAGGCCTTTTCCTCCTAAGACCTACAAGTGTATTTTACTATAAGTTATGAGAACCTTTTACTAGTTTACATTTGTCTAAAATGCAATTGATCCAGAATTTTGCAGCCAGGTTAATTTTTTTATAATACAAAGTTTGATCATGTTTCCCCTTTGTTGTCAGAGCTGCACTGGTTACCATTTCAAGCAAGGACTGTTTTTATGGCACTGTGCTTGATTTTTAAATCTCTGTACGGTGTCTGTGCAGAAAATCTCTCGCAATCTTCTAGTGCAAAGTCTTGGACATGTAATTCATTAATTCTAGCTTCTCTTTTTGTTATACAAATTAGATTTAAAGCTACTCGTTTATCATTCATTTCATTTCCTCGCAGTTTGGCTTTGGAATCACCTTCCTGTTGATCTCCTTCTCTTGAGGCATCTTTCAAATGTTCATAAGGCTTTGAAAACCTAATTATTTACATCAATGTGATTAGTGACTATTTTTTAATGTTATAGTAAAGTTTTCACGGTTATTTGTAATTCCTGATGATTGTATAGGTTTTTATTTTATTGTATCCCGCCTTGAATCCTACCAGGAGAATTGGCGGTTTATAAGTCCCCTTGTAATATAATGTAACGTAACGCAGTTAGCCACACCTCTTACACAACATTATCGGCTACATTATCACTAATGTGGTCACGTCCTCTGCACATTTCCCATTCATTGCACAGCCACCCCACACCTCCTAATAGTGATTTCCACTAAGAGTTAACTAGCTGCATTGAGGGGTACTTTTAATAAGGTGTGCTGAAAATGGCCTGCGATAGTGTAGGCGCGGGTTTTAGGAGCATGCAGATCCATTTTTCAGCGCGCCTGCAAAAAATGTCTTTTTTTATTTTTGCCGAAAATGGACATGCAGCAAAATAAAAATTGATGCATGTCTATTTGGGGTCTGAGACCTTACCACCAGCCATTGACTTAGAAGTAAGGTATCTCGCATTAACCGTGAGGTAATCACCTACGTGTGTCGAGTCAGAGTTACCGCCTGATTTTCATCAAGCACCAGAAAATAAAATATATTTTGTGGCGCGTGTAGTGGACGCACTTAAAAAATGAAATTGCCGCACAGTGCACGCGGTAGTCAGGCGGTAACTCCAAATTAACACATGGGCGCCTACGAGGCTTAGTAAAAGGGCCCTTTAGTGTTAATGCAGCACCACACTGTTAGAGCATGTTAATTCCTGCATTAAACTGCTAACACACCTTAGTAAATAGCCCCTGAATGTCGCAATCTCTGTCCTCAGCATGGACACCACAGCCTGCAGAAGGTCTATATAAAAACTGCTGATCCCATTCCCACTATTACTGCATTGCACCATTCTGATCACTTCTGTTTTAGTCCTGTTCAAAAAGCATCTGACCCTTTTCAAAACTTTTCTTACCAAGAGCCCTGCAAACCACTTGGAAATCGTTTGTAATAGGCACTGAGCCAGGAACAGTTTTGCTTTAATAAGAAAAGTTACGGAAAGATCCAACCCCCCCCCCCCCCCCCCCCCCCCATTGAGAGTTTATATATGGAAGGAAAGGAAATAGAATGGCTAAGTCTAGAGAAAGGAGGGAAATGCTGGCCAGTAATAACAAAGAGCTGAAGTGTTGCCAGAACACCCCCTCCCCCCCCCCCCCCCCCCCCAAGATGAAACAAACTGCAGGCAGAAAATAAGTGGTTTTAAAACAAACCTCTGCAGGATTCACAAGCCAAACACCGCAGTTACCAAAGAGTGATCCAGGAGAGATATGCAGGGAACAAATATCTTAAACCTGCCTGTTTATTAATGATATGCAAATGCTAATGATTAAGAAGGGAGGACACTGAATTTGGAGAACATAAGAATAACATGGATGGCATGGACATAAGCAAAAGTGAAAATAGTAACTGTTAGGAGACGCACTGCTGTAAACTGTCATAATCCTTTTCAGAAAATGGTTCATTTTGGGGCTGGAGGCAGCCACTGGGGGTGGTGGTGGGTGGGGGAAGTTTGCTAATTGATTAAGAGTGTCACCTAGTGGCCAAATGTAGCACTGGTAAATGCTGGATTTCAAATGGAACCGTGATACGTCTTCTAGCTGAAGACAATGGCTGCAATAACTATAATGGGTATGTTAGGGGTGGAAGATACCAAATAGAAGGAAAATCCTTTAATAGTTGTGAATCAAGTGTCATAGCACCAGATCCAATTGCTAGTTCTGATTGAGCTGTAATAACAAAAAAAGCAGAAGGAAGCTGCTGGGTCAATAAAAAAGAAAGCAGTTCACCATCATGCCTCCACTGGGATGAAATAAGAAATCAAGATTTTTTTTGTTTATGAATTTAAATTCTGTATTATCTTAAATTCTGAGCAGATCACTGTAGAACATATGAAATAAAAATCAAACAATATCTAGAACTGGGAAAGTAAATGCTGCATTGTCTTTATAGGGCCCAATATATTAGCTTAGCGGGGTTTAAAAAAAGGTTTGGATAGCTTCCTAAAAGAAAAGTCCATAAGCCATTATTAAAATGGACTTGGGAAAATCCGCTGCCTATTTCTGGGATAAGCAGCATAAAATGTATTTTGCTGTTTTGGGGGATTTTGCCACGTACTTGTGACCTGGATTGCCCACTGTTGGAAACAGGGTTTGATGGCCCTTCGGTCTGTCTCAGTATGGCAACACTTATGTACTGAACACTTAGAGGGGCATAATTGAACGAAAACGCCTATCTCCATGGGCGCTTATCTCCGAGAACGGGTCAGTGAAGGGGCGGACCGAACCGTATTTTCGAAAAAAATAGACGCCCATGTTTTATTCAACAATGTGTGAGCTGGGCGTTTTTGTTTTTCAGCGATAATAGAAAATGAAAGCGCCCAGCTCAAAAACGAATAAATCCAAGACATTTATTCGTGGGAGGGGCCAGGATTCGTAGTGCACTGGAACCCCTCACATGCCAGGAGATCAACCGGGCACCCTAGGGGGCACTTTTACAAAAACAAAAAAAAAGGTCAAAGAGCTCCCAGGTGCATAGCACCCTTCCCTTGTGTGTTGAGCCCCCCAAATCCCCCTCAAAACCCACTGCCCACAAGTCTACACCATTACTATAGCCCTAAGGGGTGAAGGGGGGCACCTACATGTGGGTACAGTGGGTTTGGGGGGGTTGGACGACTAATAAGCATTAAGCAGTACAATTGTAACAGGTAGGGGGGGATGGGCCTGGGTCCACCTGCCTGAAGTCCACTGCACCCCCTAACAACTCCTCCAGTGACCTGCATACTGCTGCCAGGGAGCTGGGTATGACATTTGAGGGTGAAAATAAAAATGTGTGAAACATCATTTTATTGTGGTGGGAGGGGGTTAGGTACCACTGGGGGAGTCAGGGGAGGTCATCCATGATTCCCTCCAGTGGTCATCTGGTCATTTAGGGCACTTTTTGGGGCCTTATTCGTGAAAAAACAGGGTCCAGGAAAAGTGTCCTAAATTCTAGCTAAAAACGCATACTTTCTTCCCATTATCGCTGAAATGCGCCCATCTTTGTTCGGCAGATAACCACGCCCCAGTTCCGCCTTCGCCACACCTCTGACACGCCCCCATAAACTTTGTCCGTATCCGCGGCGGAGTGCAGTTGAAAACGCCCAAAAATCGGCTTTCGATTATACCGCTTTATTTGTTTTTGTGAGATAAACGTCCATCTCCCGATTTAGGTCGGAACTTGGGCGTTTTTCTCGTTCGATTATAAGCTGGTTAATGTATTTAACTCCTAACCCTTACTCACTTGTTCAGTACCCTTATTTTATCATCCTTACCTTAGTAATTCCCTTATCTCTTATTTGTCCTGTTTGTCTGTCCTAATTATATTGTAAGCTCTGTCAAGCAGGGACTGTCTCTTTATGTTCAAGTGTACAGTGCGATATATGTCTAGTAGCACTATAGAAATGATAAGTAGTAGTAGTAGTAGTACTTATATTCAAAAAATGCCGAGCTCCTAAATTTATGCTCTTAAATTAGCCTCCTTAATCTGAGCCCTATTTTCAGCAAGATTTAGGAGCATAACTTTTCAGCTAATTTAGGAGCTTAAAAGTTATGCTCATGAGCCCAATATTCAACAGGCAGCGATCAGCATTTTCTTGACTGCAACTGGTGTTAAACTGGTCCACATTTGGGCATCGACATTGAACTTCTGGGTTTCCGGAGCCGGCTAACATAGAGTCGGTTAAGTGTCATATTCAGCACTTCACCAGCTATGGGTTACACAAAAAGGGGGTCTTTTACTAAGCCGGGGTAACATTTTTAGCTCACAGTAGAAATCAGCTGGCAGTAAATGCCAAGACACCCATTATATTCCTATGTGCTTCTTGGCGTTTACCACCAGCTGATTTCTACCGTGAGCTACAAACACTACCATGGCTTAGTAAAAGACCTCCAAAGATAGGACTGATTTTAATGCACTCCTATTTATGTGGTTAACCTGGTTGGTTAAAGGCTGAATATCAGCACTTATCCGGCCGAATGCAGACCAGTGTTGTAGCTACGTGGGGCCTCGGGGGCCTAGGCCCCCGTAAATTTGGGCCTGGCCCCCCTGACGATGACCCGCCTGACCCCTCCTCTCACCGCCAACCCCCCCTCCCTCAGTCAACCCGCCATCGCCTGCCTTTGCTAGCGGGGGACCCCAACCCCCGCCAGCCGAGGTCCTCTTCTTCTCGCAAAAGGCTTTCTTCTGTTTCTGATGCCCTGCACGTACAACATGCAGGACGTCAGACTCACAGAACAAAGCCTTGCAGATCAGCTGATCTTTTCCCCACCCTAAATCTACCGCTTTGGCACCCATTTTTTATGCTCCTAAATTTGAGAGTTTAGTGAAATTTAGAATAAAAATGTATCCAGTCAGGCATAGTAAATTTTCAAAGAAGCCAATTTAGGAGCGTAAATTTTCAAAGAAGCCAATTTAGGAGCATAACTCTCTATGTGAGGAACATAAATCCTTTGAATATTAGGCTCATATTAATTAAGATGATCACAATAGTTGTTGAGAGGAGTTATCCCTTGTGTTTTTTACTGCCACATCCAGTATTTTACAAAAGGCTCTGCTGAACATGGAGTCTTTTGTAAAATACATATAAGGACGCCAACAAATACATGTATATTTGCTGGTACGCACAGTAGGAGCAGCAATTTTCCAGCAACATCACTCAACATCTTCCATGTACAATTTCTGGAAATTATATATGGAAGTGTTGATTTGCAACGGATCCAAAACTAAGTATAGGCAATTTATTTTATCTTTTATTTTTCTATTTATTTTCTGCACCTGATATTTTCTATTTATTTTCTGCAAGTGAACCACGAGGCGACTATACGGTTTAAAATTTCTATTACAGGTACTTTGCACTGTCCCTAATGGGCTCACAATCTAAGTTATATATTGTATTCTCTTACATATGCACGCAAATTTGGAATGAACTACCAAAATCTATAAAATAACACATGACGGAGAGGCATATTTTCAAAGCACTTAGCCTTCCAAAGTTCCATAGGTTTCTATGGAACTTTGGAAGGCTAAGTGCTTTGAAAATATGCCTCATAGTGACCTTCCGTAAACTATTGAAAACTTATTTATTTAAGAAAGTATACAATAACAACTCATCATAAATTCAAATTAACATAACGCAACTACACAGCATGTATTCTCTATATCTCAACTGTCTTGCTAATTATCTTGATTTCCAGTTTAATGATCCTAATTGTTCAAGTTTTACTTTTTTGTCATGAATGAAGTTTAACCTATTACCTTTAGCTCTTATCATAGGACAAACTTTCCTCTTGTAACCTAACCTAATCTGCCCCTTTACCCCAACTATGTATTTCTCCTATCCGGATCTGGTAATCACCACTTACGGAATTATGTAAGCCACATTGAGCCTGCAAATAGGTGGGAAAATGTGGGATACAAATGTTATAAATCAATAAATACTTGGGGCAATGGAGGGCTAAGTAACTTGCCCAGAGTCTCACAGAGCTGCAGAGGGAATGGAACGTGGATCACCAGGAACTCAACCCACTGCTGACCATCAGGCAGTAGTAGGAATTGAACCGGGTTCCACAGGTATGGATTAATGAGACATGGATTAACAAGACAAACCTAGCATGGATTTAGCCAAGAGAAATCTTGCCTCACCAATCTATTACATTTCTTTGAAGGGGTGAATAAACATGTGGACAAAGATGAGCTGGTCGATATTGTGTATCTGGATTTTCAAAGGACATTTGACAAAGCACCTCATGAACAATTTCTGAAGAAATCAGAAAGTCATAGGATAGGCGGTAGTGTTTTATTGTGGATTAAGAAGTGGTTAAAAGCTAGAAAACAGACAGTTGGGTTAAATGGTCACTAATCTCAATGGAGAAGGGTAGATGGTGGGGGATCCGCTAGGATCTGTACTGGGACTGCTGCTTTTTAACATAATTATAAATAATCTATACATGGGAATAAATAATGAAGTAATTAAGGGGTCCTTGTACCAAGCAGTAGTAAAAGGGGGTCTGCGGAAGCGTCAGCACATGGGTTTGCCATGTGCCAAGGCTCCCTTTTACCGCAACAGGTAAAGATTTTTTTTTCAAAGGGGAAGCAAATGGCCGTGCACTAAGTCAGCACATTAGTAACTGGCCATTTACTTCTGGAGGCAATAAGGGCTTTCATGCAGCGCTGCATGATTACTGCTGGGTGCACAGTGAAAGCCAGAACTACAGAATCCCAGCAGTAGAGCTGATTTGCAGTGTGCCATTGCTGCAGTAGCCCTATCTTGGCTTGATAAGGGGGCCCCTAAATTTACTGATGACGCAAAGTTATTCGAAGTTGTTAAATCACAAGAGGATTGTGAAAAATTGCAAGAGCCCCTTACGAGACTGTAAGACTGAGCATCCAAATGGCAGATGATGTTTAATCTAAGCAAATGCAACATGATGCACGTTGTGATGCAAGGTTTCACATTAGGAATCACTGTCCAGGAAAGGGATCTAAGAATGAGAATGTTATAATGCCTTTATATGGCTCCATGGTGTGACTGCACCTTGAATACTGTGTTCAATTCTGGTCACCACATCTCAACAAAGATATAGTGGAATTAGAAAAGACTATGATAAATTGAGAAGAACGGTGAAAAAAAAAACTTTGAGAAGCATCTGTGAAGGTCAAAAATGTACATCAGGCATGGATGCTGTTCAAAAATACCATAATGGAAGCCCAGGCCAAACATATTCCGTGTATAAAAAAAGGAGGAAGGAAAACCAAATGACAGCTGGCATGGTTAAAAAATGAGTTGAAGGAAGCTATTAGAGCTAGAAGAAAATCCTTCGGAAAATGGAAGAAGGAACTGACTGAAAATAATAAGAACCTCTATAAACCTGGAGGATGTAAGGGGGCAATTTAACAAATTGAACAGTAGCAAATCTCCTGAAAAATGAACTTGTAGAACTATTATTAGTAATATGTAATTTATCTTTAAAATCGAGCATGGTACCGGAAGATTGGAGGGTGGCCAATGTAACATCAATTTTTGAAAAAAGGTTCCAGAGGAGATCCGAGAAATTATAGACTGGTGAGCCTGACGACAGTGCTGGGCAAAATGGTAGAAATTATTATAAAGAACAAAATTATAGAGCATATTCAAAAGTATCGATTAACCTAATATGGATTTAGTGAAAGGAAATCTTGCCTCACCAATCTATTACATTTCTTTTTAAGGGGTGAATAAACATGTGGATAAAGGTGAGCTGGTCGATATTGTGTATCTGGATTTTCAAAAGGCATTTGGCAAAGTACCAGTGGCGTAGCAAGGGAGGGGCGGTGGGGGCGGTCCGCCCCGGGTGTCAACGGGTGGGGGGTGCTCCGTCCCCCCCCCCCCCCCGGCGCAGCGCCTCTCACTCCCTCCGACAGTCCCCACCTGGCTACCAGCTGAGCTCTGGCCGGCACCTCCAATCTGCAGCGCTGCTGACTTTAAATGAAGAAAACCGTCTCGTTGTTGGCCCTTCACTCACTGAGTCCCCCCTCGAAGAAATAGGAAGTTATATCAGAGGGCAGGAATCAGTAGTGAAGGGCCAATGACGAGACGGTTTTCTTCATTTAAATTCAGCAGCGCTGCAGATTGGAGGTGCCGGCTGGAGCTCAGCTGGTAGGCAGGTGGGGACTGTCAGGGGGAGTGAGAGGCGCTGCGCCGGGGGGGGGGTTAGGGTCCACACTAGGGGGGGTGCCAATGCCAGGGGGGGTGCCGTTCCACGCCGGGGGGGCGCCATGTTGCACTGTACCCGGGGGGTGTGCGCAGCGGCGATCCGCCCCGGGTGTCAGCCAAGCATGGAACGCCACTGCAAAGTACCACATGAAAGACTCCAGAGGAAATTGGTAATTCATGGGTTAGGAGGTAGTGTCTTATTGTGGATTAAAAACTGGTTAGAAAGATACAAAGATAGAAAGAGAGTAGGGTTAAATGGTCAGTATTATCAATGGAGAAGGGTAGATAGTGGGGTTCCCCAGGGGTCTATGCTGGGACTGCTGCTTTTTAATACATTTATAAATGATCTAGAGATGGGAGTAACTAGTGAGATAATTAAATTTGCTGACGACACAAAGTTATTCAAAGTTGTTAAATCGCAAGAGGATTGTGAAGAATTAGGCATCTAAATGGCAGATGACGTTTAATGTGAGCAAGTGCAAAGTGATGCATGTGGGAAAGAGGAACCCGAATTATGGTTATGTAATGCAAAGTTCCACGTTAGGAGTCACTGACCAGGAAAGGGATCTAGGCGTCATTGTTGATGATACGTTGACACCTTCTGCTCAGTGTGCTGTGACGGCTAAGAAAGCAAATAGAATGTTAGGAATTATTAGGAAGGAATGGAAAACAAAAATGAGGATGTTATAATGCTTTTGTATCTCTCCATGGTGCGACTGCATCTCGAATATTGTGTTCAATTCTGGTCACCGCATCTCAAAAAGATATAGTGGACTTAGTAAAGGTACAGAGAAGGGTGATGAAAATGATAAAGGGAATGGGATGACTCCCCTATGAGGAAAGGCTGAAGCAGCTAGGGCACTTCAGCTTGGAGAAAAGATGACTGAGGGGAGATATGATAGAGGTCTATAAAATAACGAATGGAGTGGAACGGGTAGACGTGAATAGCTTGTTTACTCTTTCCAAAAATACTAGGACTAGGTGGCATGCAATGAAGCTACAAAGTAGTAAATTTAAAACAAATCGGAGAAAATTTTTCTTCACTCAACGTGTAATTAAACTCTGGAATTCGTTGCTGGACAATGTAGTAAAAGCAGTTAGCTTAGCGGGTTTTAAAAAAGATTTGGATGGCTTCCTAAAGGAAAAGTCCATAGACCATTATTAAAATGGATTTGGGGGGAAATGCACTGCTTATTTCTAGGATAACTCAAGGAATGATTGAGACCGTCACTCTGTCTCATGTGTTAAAATAACAAACAAAATACACAGAGTGTGTGTATGGCGATGCGATAGTCTTAAATACTATTTGAACTAAAGTGAAAGGGAGTCTCATACACAATTTGTCTGTAGATAGTAATATTGTTTTCACTCAATAGGTGAATATATTACATATATTCATGTCATAATCATTGACTCCACCTCCACCAACCCTTTTATAATCACAAAAAGCAACTTGCTCTGTTTTCTTCAGTAAATATATATTTGTCAAAAAGCAACACACTGCACTTATCTTAGGCGAAAAGGTGCCCTCTTAAATCCCCGACAGGTACCCGTTTCGTACAAACTTTGTCAAGGGGGAGTGGCTATAGTTCCGATTCATGCCCCAGGCTTCAGTATGTGCTGGTTACAATCACATACTGAAGCCTGGGGCATGAATCGGAACTATAGCCACTCCCCCTTGACAAAGTTTGTACGAAACGGGTACCTGTCGGGGATTTAAGAGGGCACCTTTTCGCCTAAGATAAGTGCAGTGTGTTGCTTTTTGACAAATATATATTTACTGAAGAAAACAGAGCAAGTTGCTTTTTGTGATTATAAAAGGGTTGGTGGAGGTGGAGTCAATGATTATGACATGAATATATGTAATATATTCACCTATTGAGTGAAAACAATATTACTATCTACAGACAAATTGTGTATGAGACTCCCTTTCACTTTAGTTCAAATAGTATTTAAGACTATCGCATCGCCATACACACACTCTGTGTATTTTGTTTGTTATTTCTAGGATAAGCAGCATAAAATGTATTGTACTTTTTGGGGATCTTGCATCCTGGATTGGCCACTGTTGGAAGCAGGATGCTGGGTTTGATGGACCTTAGGTCTGTCCCAGTATGGCAATACTTATGTACTTATGACTGTTCTGGAATGTTTAATACTTCAAGAAGATACCATTTAAAAGTTATTAAAAGAGCGATTGATGGTACGTTAGGAAAATTAGTATACTACTACTACTTATCATTTCTGAAGCGCTACTAGACATACACAGCGCTGTACACTTGAACATGAAGAGAGTCAGTCCCTGCTTGACAGAGCTTACAATCTAATTAGGACAGACAAACAGGACAAACAAGAGATACCGTATTGTCTTGCTCCTAATTATATTATTCAAGTTCTCAATTTTGTGATGAAGGAGGAAATTATCCTTTACTAACATAGCTTGTTTATCCAGAAGCTTCTCATTTTCCCATTTAATAAATTCCACACACTTCTCAAAGAAAGTAAATTAATATTTCAGTTCAGAAACTTGAGCGACAGACTGCAAGTTAAAGAAAGCTTTTGAGAAAAAGAATTTTCCAATTTAGTGAGAGCTTACCAAACACTTTCAAGAGTAATAACTGAGGGTTTGATTAGTTGTGCTGACTTACTCAATTGGCTTGAAGATTCACAGCATTGTGCTCCATTTAGTAAGTGGCTCCCACTTCTGCTTATTTAAGCTTTTTGTCAGTAGTTGGTAATGCCACCCCTGGTGCTAAGTCTACCAGCAGTGCTTCAGGCCAACCTGACCCTCATTCGGGAGCCTCAACAATCCCTTGGTAGAAGAGGATCCTTCCTGCAGTTCTGGACTAGGAGTGACTTCAGCTTCATGCAGGGAGGAGACATGATGCTCCATCAGTGAAGTGATTCCTTCAGAGTCAAGCATAGGAGTTGTAGAGCAATCAATTGGGCTGGACACAGTGTCAGCTGGAACCACAGGCTAAGTACGTAACTTTCCCTTTCTTTCTAGCATATTGAGTGAATGAAGAAAAAATAGAATTATTTGAGGAAATGGTAAAGAGTGGTGCAGGGAGACAAGTAACACTTCCTCTCACGGACATCTTTTGGCAATTCTTAAGAATTTAATTTAACACAGATTTTCAGCATACACTTTTTTGTTGCATCATCCCTACATAATTTTAAATTCTTATCAGGTCACATAACTAAGAGTAGAGTTTGGAATACTTGATGAAATATAATAACTTAAATGTATAACTATTTCTGGGGCTTAATTATGACAGATAAAGACCATACATCCTATCCAATCCGTACATTCACACCAGCTCCTAAATTCTACAATCCCTTCCTCTCCCTTAGTGATATTCTGTGCTTGTCCAATACATTCTTGAATTCAGATACAGTTCTCTATCTCTATCACTTACACCGAGAAGCTGTTCCACAATCCATCATCCTTTCTGTAAACAAGTATTTCCTTAGATTACTCCTGAGTCTATTACCTTTCACCTTCATTTTATGATCCTTCATTGCAGTTGAAAGAGGACTGCCTCTTGTGCATTTTCCCTCTCCCACCTTTCTTCCAAAATATACCTATTGAGATCTTTAAGTCTGCCCTAATATGCTTTATGAAGACCTCTGACCATTTTAGTAGCTGTTCTCTGGACCAACTCCATCTTGTTTATATCCTTCTGAAGGTGTGGGCTCCAGAACTGACACTTGTCAACATTTTTGCCTTCCTGAACATGTTGATGAATAATAAAGATCCTCTGTAGTAATGCTCAAGAAAAAGGCAAAATTGGGAACACCATTGCAACAGTGCCAGAAGAACAACAATGTTTAAAATCATGGAAAACAAACCCGCCATCAGACAGAAACAAACCCCACGTCTCTGGGCAGTGTCTCCAACTGGGTTCACTGTGCACATACCAGTTGATAGCTGCAGCCCAGGACAATGGATTACGGATTAAATGGTTCACAACAAGCAACAGAAAAAACTGGCATAAGTAGACTCTGTAAGGAAGAGTTGGAAATGATTACACATCTTGTAGTTGACTGCAAAGTTCTTTTGGGAGAAGGTTTATATATGGAAAAGTAAAATAACTCGACACATCTCATCCACTGAAAACTTGGTAAACATTACAACATCACTGTACTAGTAAAACACTGGCATCATGACCTTAAGAGAATGATGAAAAATGAAGAGGTTATGATCACCTTCAACTTTCCAATTCTAACTGATAAACAGCTTGACGCAAGAAAGCTGGACACTGGTAAAAGAGAAAAATACAGGAACGACATTCTGCCTTGAGTTGTGTTCTAGTCTAGTTTCTGACTGGCAGAATGTGTTGTTCTTCTTAATTCATAATTCCTCTTTAAGGGGTCCTTTTACTATGCTGTGGTAAGTACTTGTACTTACATGTACTTACCACAACTTAAAATGCCTTACCATGGGGCAGGATCAAGTAATTTTGGGATGAGCGCGTGCTTCCCATGTGCTAAAATATTGATTTTATTTTTTAGCACTGGGGACAAGACAGAGGTAGAGAGTAAGCGTGTTCTGTGCTAATTGAAAAGGCATATCCTAAGGACACAACTTAATTACCTGAATCCAGCAATTCAAAGAAACCCAAATTTGTTATGAACTTAATGAACTTTATATAACTTCCCTCTCTATGTTTCCCTAATGTGTCTGTACATATCTATTTCATTTAAAATAACATCACTCTATATTTGTTTCTTCACCGGAGGAGGCTTTTGCCTTATGACGCTATGTAAGCCACATTGAGCCTGCAAATAGGTGGGAAAATGTGGGGTACAAAAGTAACAAATAAATAAATAAATTGGTTAGTGTAGCCACCAATTAGCATGTGATTTGCACATGAACCCTTACCGCCTACAAAATAGGTAGCGGTAAGGGCTTACGCACAAATAGCCATGCGCTAACGGCCATGTGCTAATGGCAAAAAATATAATAAGTGGCCATTTTACACATGGGGTAAAAATGGTCTTAGCACACAGGAATGACCCATGTAAGCCCATGCTAAGGCCACGTTTTACCACAGTTTGGTAAAAGGACCCCTAAGTCTTTGAATGATCCTGTATATGAAATAGTGAGTGAATGTTAGAGCTGGTGGAAGACCTTGCAGCAAAAACAGACTGGAAAAGACAGAGTCCTTCTTCCATTCCCCTTCTCATTTCCCATCTTCCCTTGTTACAAGTTTGGTGCTGTACAGGCACTGATAGCATTATTTCCAGTCACTTGAGTTATTTATAAAAGTTTAAAAAAAAAAGAAGTAACAAGCAGAATTCAATTATCTTAGCTAATTAAAAGCATTCTCTCCAATAATACTGAATTCTTTTTTTGAGGATCATTGCTTTTCTTTAGTTATCAGAACACGAAGAGAAATTTGCTTTTGTCAGGTCATCACAGTGGAATAGTAGACCAAGAAAATATAGATAGTGCATGCTTCTATCCATGTTCATTGTTAAAATTATAACAATGTCTTATCTCTTATGAATGCTATGAATAGGTCATGTGCTTCACATGTTATTCTAATATTATTTTATACTGAAGCATGTTTTTTTTTGTTACATTTGTACCCCGCGCTTTCCCACTCATGGCAGGCTCAATGCGGCTCACATGGGGCAATGGAGGGTTAAATGACTTGCCCAGAGTCACAAGGAGCTGCCTGTGCCTGAAGTGGGAATTGAACTCAGTTCCTCAGTTCCCCAGGACCAAAGGCAGGTGCATATTATGGCCTCAAAGGCAGGTGTATATTATGGTCCCTTGCTATGTTGGTGGGTTGAATTATTTGGCACCTGCCTATGCTTTGTCTTTGATGTTTGATTGGTCTTGCTATGGATAATTCTTTGATATTGCAGGGGGAGCTAGGTCATTATCAACTGATCTGGGATGGGAGAACGGTATATTTAGGGACTTTTTGTTGGATTAAGTGTTGTGTAGTTAAGGATAAGTTACTATGAAATAAAAAGGCTGAGGCCAATTGCTCTGCCACTTGAATTAATATTTGCTGTGTAACTATTTTGGTTTGTGTAGTGGTGTTTGGTGATGTGAGGATCAGTGTGAATGCCGATGTTAAGACTTGTATACTTTGGCATATGCAACATACTCATCTAAATGTTGTGTTATGAATGACTGAATGCACATGGGACTTCTAAAATAAGCACCGTCAGCCTGATTCTGTAAAGGTCGCCAAAAATTATGTGCGCAAATTTAGGTACTTTCTCAACTTGTGATTGTAATTTAATTGAATAACAAGCCAATTAGTGTGGATAATTGGCTTTTTTAACAAGCAATTATTGACATTAGATTTAATTGGGACCAATACACATAAGTTAGGCACGGGATCCGTGCCTAAACTTTACATGCGTTCCAAAAAAAGGGAGCACAGAAATGGAAGAGTCATGGGCATTTTGTGGTGAAGCAGGGGCGTGGCTTCATGTTACATGTATAATTACTGAATAACGGTGCTCCGTGTGTAAATTTAGGCATGGGCATTTGCACCAGATTTTCATTGGTGCAAACGGCTGCGCCTAAATTTACGTGCTACTCTCCACTTAAGCATGTATTCTATAAACCATGCTGAACTTTAAGAGTGGCTTATAGAATGCCGCTTAAGTGGGTTTTTTCTGTGCCAATTTTTTAGTTGCCATTTATAGAATGTGCTCCATATTTTACCCCTGTCACCCACCTGCATAAATAGTAGGTAAAAGGTACATAGATGTTAGAGTGCTCACTTTGTATCTGCAAACTTTGAAAGCAGAAGAATGCAAGTGGTTTTGCTTTGAAAACTGGCACAGCAGTGTTCAGAAGCTATAGGCACAATATATTTCAGTCTGTTCAGAACTCTGCTGCACGTCTCATATTCCGCCAGAACCGATATACTCATATCACCCCTCTCCTCAGGTCACTTCACTGGCTTCCGATCAGATACCGCATTCAATTCAAGCTTCTCCTTCTTACCTACAAATGCACTCAGTCTGCTGCCCCTCACTACCTCTCTACCCTCATCTCCCCTTACGTTCCCGCCCGTAACCTCCGTTCACAGGATAAATCCCTCCTCTCAGTACCCTTCTCCACCACCGCCAACTCCAGGCTCCGCTCATTCTGCCTCGCCTCACCCTATGCTTGGAACAACCTTCCTGAACCCTTACGCCAAGCCCCCTCCCTGCCCGTCTTCAAGTCTTTGCTTAAAGCCCACCTCTTCAATGCTGCGTTCGGCACCTAACCCTTACCGTTCAGTGAATCCAGAATGCCCCAATTTGACTGCCCCTATCGGACCGACCGTTCACTTGTCTATTAGATTGTAAGCTCTTTGAGCAGGGACTGTCTCTCTTTGTTAAATTGTACAGCGCTGCGTAACCCTAGTAGCGCTCTAGAAATGTTAAGTAGTAGTAGTAGTAGTATATGTTGGCAAATAGCATGAACTATTCAAAACTAAAATTGCTATCCTAGAGGTCAATTTTAAAAACCATACCTACAGATAAAATAGTGTTTCACTCACAGAAATAGACTTTCTGAATGTTGTTCACCCCTATGGGGATAAAATAACCCATTTTGTTTGGAGGTGTTCAGGAGTGGAACAACGCATGTAGTTTTGGATTTTCAAATTATGGGACTCTTTTATGAAGAGGCGGCAGGGCTACCTCCAGGTTTGGCTATAACAAATCGGCCCTACTGCTGGGCTCATTCAGGAGCCCGGTGGTAGTTCCAGGTCTGCCGAGTGCCATTTCAAGTGCTAGAATATATTTTTAATTTTCTAGCTCCAGTGGGTGGGGAGTGGGCGTGCCCAGGCAGCACCACGCATTACTCAATTACCACCGGGTTACCGCTGGAGCCCTCACCATCTCCTAAATAGGAGGCGGTAAGAAGGCTCCAACAGTAAATGACCACACAACAATTTTTTAAGTATGGCCCTTTACTACCTCCATTAAAAAAAACTGTTTAATTGCTGTGGTAATATGGTAAAAAGCTTATGAAAAGAATATAAAATAACCGTACAATAGAAGCATATTAAAATATATATTAAAAAGGATGTAAATGTTACAACAGTGACTCACTGGCAGAGATAAACATCACAATGGTAAGAGAGATGAGCACACAGTGTATCCAGTCACCATTAACAGGTTCTGCATTTTAGATGCAAGATAACGAAATCCTGTGGCATACATGGACTTGTATTTTACTCTTCTACAGTTAGGTAGATGTAATAGTAGGAGGTTTCTAGCTCCCATCATGGCATTGCATAGTGGCAGAGTTATTATTGGGCACATATAATCAGAGGCCAATCCATTTAGTATTTGAAAAATTATGCTCAGTTTCAGTTAAAGGAGTGTGCACAGGATCTCAGGAGGAAGAAAGAGCAGGGCAGCGAACATGGCGACGCCGGAGACTGGCGCTGAAGAAGGCATCAGCTGGCGGGGGTTGGGGACCCCCGCTAGCCAAGGTATTTACTGCTGTGGGGTGTGGGGGGGGGGAGGCGAGGCGGTGGAGGAGAGGCAAAGTGGTGGGGCGGCAGACTAAAATGTGCCCCCCCGTCTCGGGCTGTGGCCCCCTCCCACCGCGAGGTCTGGCTATGCCCCTTGACAGTGTATCAATTAATAGGCTTGAGGTGATACCGAATAGGATTTGAAAGAACAAGCAGACTGCTTTGAAGCTGATACGGTCCTTCACAGAGATCATTCATCACCACATTCAATCACTCACATAGACACACCCTACTTCCTCACTTGCACGGATCCCACCTACTCACTCACAAACACACACACGCATACTCCACCGCAAAGTGCCTACAAAGAGGCAGATACAGAGAGAGAAAGAGGAAACCCAGAAAGAAGTGCCAAAAAAAAGGTGTCAGAACAGCTAGGGAACAGTGGAAGAAAGGTGATCAAACATCCAGAGCAATTGGAAGTGGTACCAAGTGAGATACTACTAGAAGATAAGGGTACAGTTCAGGAGGGTGAGAATAATATAGAACAGGCTGGAAGGCATGAGAGGTAATTCTGTAAGCTAGCACCTAAATTTAGGTGCCAATAGTATACCTCGTTTGTAGAATCGTAGGCTTACATGCGTGATTTACACTGATAATTGGCTGCTACACATGTAAGTGCTAGGCGCTATTCTATAAACTGTGCAGCTAAATCGCTTACCCCCTAATTCTATAAAAGTCACCAAAACTTGTCTGTGCAAATTTGGGCATGCACCCAATTTAACTGAATAATGAGCTAATTAGTATCTATAATTGGCTTTTTAACAAGCAATTCTTGGCACTAATTAGATTTAATTGGAATTTATGCGCATAAATTTAGGCACAGGATCCTCACCTGAATTTTACACATGAGTATAAAAAGGGGGCACGGAAATGGGAGGATCATGGGCAGAACAGGGGCATTCCTAGCATTTATGTGCATTGTTATAGAATAAAGGGGATACGCACATAATCTAGGCACATACATTTGCACCACATTTCAGTTGATGCAAATCTTTAGGCTCCATTCCCATGCATAAGCGCTATCCTATAAGCCATGCCTAACTTTAAGAGTGGCTTATAGAATAGCACTTTTCTCAGCACTGATTGTTTTGGCACTATAAATAGAATTCACCCTTTAGTGCGCAACTGTCAGGTGAGGCATACATGTGGGAGAAGCATGGGCATATCATCATAGCCGCCGAGAGGGGGGACAGGGGGGACAAAATTCCCCGGGCCCAGGCCTCCAAGGAGGGAAGGAGGGCCGAAGGGAGGCGTTCTGCTGCCTGGAGCGCTGCTTTCACAGAGGTGAGACTGTGACTTCAATGCAGGGGGCCTGGCCCGGTGGGGGATGGAGGGGGGAGTGATGAAGCAGGGGAGGAGGAGGGAGGGGAGACTGGCGGCGACCTCAGGGGGTGGAGGGGGGAGCAGTGGCTGCGGCAACCTCAGGGGGGGCGGGGCGGCAAGGACGGAAAGGGCAGGGCCCCGGGGGCGGCCTTGCCCCGGGCCCGGCCCAGTCTCTCGGCAGCCCTGCATATCATGGTAGTATTCTATAAGTCACACTCCTTGCAAGGCACACTTAGACATGCCTAAAAATGTCAGTCTTTGGCCTGTTGTAAGTAGGCATGTCTAACTTTTGGCATGCCAATGTGGCTTTATGCTAGGATTCTATACTAGCTTAAGCATACCCTTAACCTGTGAAAGAATTGGCACTAGGCTAGACCCTTTGTGGCACCTAAAATGAGGTGCCAATTAAGAATTGCTGCCTAGGGGGCTCTTTTACTAAGAAGCGGTATGGCTAATGAGCAGGTAGCGAGCACCAAATCAAGCCTACTGCAGGGATAGCACGGGCAGTGCCCTGCGGTAGTTTTGAAGTTGGCGTGTACTGTTTCCCGTAGTAGAAAATAATTTTCTATTTTCTACCACAGGGGGGTGTTCCCGGCGGTAACTGGCAGCGTGGCCACATTGCTGCATGCTGCCTGTTTACCACAGGAGTAGCATGTGAGCCCTTACCGCCAAGTAAAAAGGTGGCGTTAAGGGCTCAGGCAGTACATAGCTACACGCTACTTTTCATTTTAGCACATGGCCATTTACTGCCCTACTAAAAAAAGGACTTTTTCCCAGCCATGGTAAAAAATGGCCCAGCATGTGGCAATTTCATACGCTCACACTAGTGCAAGCCACTTTTTACTGTTGCTTAGTAAATGGACCCCTAAGTGTAGAAGAAAGGACAGAGAGAGACCAAGATGGAAGAGTCACTAGTTGAGTTCTTGTTCTATGACGAGATGGATATGTGTGCAGGGATCTAGAAAAGAGACCTAAGTTCAAATTGACATCAAAAGGAAAAGGCATGATAAGTAAGATTAACAAGACCACAACATAAAGTCAAGGACCACCTATTTTTATCACAGAAATAAATCAGATACAATATTGTTCAGTGAAAATGATTATTTAAAGATGTTAACACAGGGCACAAAGCCAGAAATACAGAAGATTGATATCAATTCCTTCTCAGAAGTAACAGACAAAGGAAATAATAAACGTTGCGCAGAAGTGTCAGTGACAGATGAGCACTTCAATGGATTACGTACACCAAATAAATGAGAAAGATCCAAAAACCTCAAGTTGAAATACGCTCCAGTAACAGAAGAAAATCTTAAATTCATATGCTTCAATAGTAAATTGAAAGTAGCAGCAGAAGCACAAAAGGTAGAATTAAAAAAAAAAAAATAGAAAGGAGAAAGCCCAAAGCATTCTACATAGAACTGGGGAAAATATTAGTGCAGTGAAAGATCCACCAACCAAAAATAAAACAGAAAAGCTTTGGAGATTGAGTGGAGAATCAAATAAAGCATATTGGCATAGGTGCCATCATTGTGGATTCAGTATTGCATAAGCTCCTTCACTGTGTCCAAGGATTTGTCATTTTTGTTGTGTTTAGCACCCCCAATCATAGTGAAAAGTTGGCACCTCCATTGGAGAAGCAGAATGGCTACTCATGATACTTAAGTTTAAAACATTAAAAGCATTGAATGGCCTGTAGCAATCGCCAAAAAACTGAAAAGAACTCCAGACTGAAATAGCCCTGGTCCTAATGGAGTGTCCAGCTTTGCTTCAAGCGTTTAACATCTCTCCACCAAGATTTAACAAACTGCCAAAATCAATTGTTCAGAAGCTAGCAGTATCACCACTATGGTTAAAAACAGGAGGGACCTTTTACAAGGCCGAGGGAGGGCTAACACACAGGTAGCGTGCTCCAAATCATCACTACCGCAAGGGTAGCATGTGCGCTCAGTGGTAATTCCAAGTTTGACGTGTGCCGAATTCCACGGTAGAAAATATTTTTCTATTTTCTACCATAGGGGATGTTCCCAGCGGTAATCAGCAGCTCGGCCATGTTGACGTGCACTGTATGGTTACCACGTGGGTAGCACGTGAGCTCATACTGCTAGGTCAATGCCTGGTGGTAAGGATTCAGGCCATAAATAGGCATGCCCTAGTTTTAATTTTTGTGCACACCCATTTCCCGGCCCTTTAAAAAAAAGGTCTTTTTCCCAGCCACCATAAAAAGTGGCCCAACGCGGGCCAAAAAGACACACCCACACTATCTTACCATTTCTTATGCTGTTTCTTATTATTTTCAGTCGGTTCCTTCTTCCATTTTCTGAAGGATTTTCTTTTAGCTCTAATAGTTTCCTTCACCTCACTTTTTAATCATGCCGGATGTCGTTTGGTCTTCCATCCTCCTTTTTTAATACGCAGAATATATTTGGCCTGGTGTTTTTCAACAGCATCCACGCCTGATATAAATTTTTGACCCTCGCAGCTGCTCCTCTAAGTTTTTTATTTCACTGTTCTTCTCATTTTATCATAGTCTCCTTTTTTTAAAGTTAAATGCTAATGTATTTGATTTCCTATGTATACTTATTTCAAAGCTAATATCAAATCTGATCTTATTATGATCACTGTTATCAAGTGGCCCCAGCACCATTACCTCCTGCATCAGATCATGCGCTCCACTAAGGACTAGGTCTAGAATTTTTCCTTCTCTCATTGGCTCCTGTACCAGCTGCCCCATAAAGCGGTCCTTGATTTCATCAAGGAATTTTACCTCCCTAGCGTGCCCCGATGTTACATTTACCCAGTCAATATCAGGGTAATTGAAATCACCCATTATTATTGTGTTGCCCAGTTTGTTTGTGTCCCTAATTTCCTTTAACATTTCTGCATCCGTCTGTTCATCCTGGCCAGGCGGACGGTAGTACACTCCAATCACTATCCTTTTCCCCTTTACACATGGAATTTCAATCCATAGTGATTCCAAGAAGTGTTTTGTTTCCTGCAGAATTTTCAATCTGTTTGATTCAAGGATCTCATTAATATACAATGCTACCCCTCCACCAATTAGATATCATTTTTACCCTGGTATGACAGTGTCCCACTGATTATCCTCCTTCCACCAGGTCTCAGAGATGCCTATTATATCTAATTTTTCATTTAGTGCAATATATTCTAACTCTCCCATCTTATTTCTTAGGCTCTTGGCATTCGCATATAGACGTTTCAAACTATGTTTGTTGTTCCTATTTACATCCTGCTCAGTACTTGACAGTATTAACTTGCAATCTTTTGTCTGTTTTTTTATTTTTATTTAAGGACACCTGCCAGCTTATTTTCGAAAGAGAAAGACGCCCATATTTCGACCGAATCGGGAGATGGGCATCTTTCTCCTGTGGGCGCCCAAATCGATATAATCAAAAGCCGATTTTGGGCGTCTCCAACTGCAATGTGTCACGGGAACAGAGAAAGTTGATGGGGCGTGTCAGAGGCGTGGTGAAGGCGGGACTGGGGCGTGTTTATCGGCCAAGGAGAGACGGGCGCCCTCGGCTGATAATCGAAAAATGAAGGGCACCAGTAGCGAGAATTTGGGTCACTTTTTCCAGACCCTTTTTTCTCACAAACAAGTCCCCAAAAAGTGCCCCAACTGCCCAGATGACCACCGCAGGGAATCGGGGATGACCTCCCACCCCAAAAAAAAAGATCTTTAAAAACTTTTTTTTCCAGCCTGTATGCCAGCCTCAAATGTCATACCCAGCTCCATCACAGCAGTATGCAGGTCCATGGAGCAGTTGTTAGTGGGTGCAGTGGACTTCAGCTAGGTGGACTCAGGCCCATTCCCCCCCCCCCTACCTGTTACACTTGTGCTGGTAAATGGGAGCACTCCAAACAGCCCCCAAAACCCACTGTACCCACATCTAGGTGCCCCTCTTCAGCCATAAGTGCTATGGTAATGGTGTAGAGTTGTGGGTGGTGGGTTTTGGGGGGATTTGGGGGGGGCTCAGCACCCAAGGGAAGGGAGCTATGGACTTGGGGAGGTATTTTAATTTTTTTTGGTAATTGTTACAAGTGCCCCCTAGGGTGCCCGGTTGGTGTCCTGGCATGTGAGGGGGATCAGTGCACTACGAAGCCTGGCCCCTCCCACGACCAAATGCCTTGGATTTGTTCGTTTTTGAGCTGGGTGCCTTCAGGTTCCATTATCGCTGAAAAACGAAACTGCCCAGCTCAAATCCACCCAAATCCGATGCATTTGCCCAGCACAAACCGTATTATCGAAAAAAAAAGATGGACGCCCATTGTTTTTCAAAAATACGGTCTGGCCCACCCCTTCACGTACCTGTCCTCGGAGATAGACGCCCATGGAGATGGGCGTTCACGTTCGATTATGCCCCTCCTGATCTACTATGGTCTCTTTTGCAACTTCTTGCATCTTCTTGCATTGTAATAGTATCCAGTCTCCGCTGAAAAGTTTTATATGTTATTCTATGGAATGTCGACGGGGAGTGCTAAGATTTGGATGTACAATAAGGTTTTATGTGTTCAATAATGTATTCCTTTATTTTTTTTCTTTCTTCTGTATATTTTAATGGCATATTAATGACCCAAAGCTCCTGTACAGGAAAATTAACACGAGCTTTGAAATGGAATTATTTGTCTAGGAATAATGCAGCTTGTGAAGTTCACCACAAGTTCTTTTATTTGATGTACATGATAATGAGGCGTTTTGCAAGTTTTACATTTCATTATTAGGTAGCTTAACCTAAACTTATGTGTAATGTACATTATTATTGTTTAATGCATGTTAAGATGCAGATATACCTCCCCCCCCCCCCCCCCCCACACACACAAGTTCACCAGGAAATCTAGTTCTCCCCCACAGGAGAATTTAGACACTAGAAAGGTGGCTCTTTTAAACTACTGCTTCTGTGCAAGAGGGGGGATTTAAACAAAATTTCAGATACATGGCCATAGTTCACATGCATGAAGTTCTCAGTCAATGCAACAAAAAAAAATATTACTAAGGGGGGAAGTTATCAACATGGGCTACCATTAAGACTTATTTTAGCACAAACCATGCTATTTTAGCAGAGGGTCACTCTCATTGCACAAAAGGGGCCCTAAGCTATACATCAAAGGCAAAATGAGAATTTTCTAGAACTATGGAGAAACATCCAGAAAAAGATAAATGAAGAGTCCTTGGTTAAAGTATATCTTTTAAAAAGACTGTTATTACATACAATATTTTACATTTGTCTCTCTCCCTCCTTCTCTCTTTTTCTTTAACAGCAGCGTGCAAGCCATTGCTGAGTTAAAAGAAGACTTCAGGAAATGATTTTCAATGAAATCAGTAATGGTCTCTAAAAATCCAGAGTATTTGAATGGTTTCAATTATAAGTGCTCGGACTGGGATTAAGCAGGACTGCAGATATTTCTGGAGTTTGGTGAGTTGGTAAGACTGGAGAACAGGTCTGCAAGCTTCTTAGAGATGTGGTGGTTTTTCAGTCTTGAAAAGAAGAAAAATATTGAATACTCTCTCCAGTGATCTTCCATGGATTTTCATATTAAGATGTGATAAAAATCCATACTATAGAAGCATAGACCTTGATATTCAAAGAAGGCTGAGCTCCTAAATTTATTATCCTATGTTAGGTTCCTAAATCTGTGCCCTATTTTAAACTAAACTTAGGTGCCCAAGTTTACAGCTGAAAATTCATCTTAATTTAGGAGCTTAAAAGTTATGCTTATGGGGAGATCACATGACCTCATCCAGCATGGAAGCGTAGTGCTCGCTTTCCTGCTGGCTTTCTTCCAAATTGCTTATAAAGCAGCCTTCTCTAGTATATTTTTCTTAAATTTTCACAATAAAGCAACTTACTAGCACCGATGGCTCATAAATCTAACAAATCTGATGGCTCCTTCTTGATCCCATCTGCTTCCAAGTGGCGTAACCATGAATCTCGCACACCGGAAAAGGTCCTGCAGGCGCCATTGCCACTGGACCGGCCTGATAACTTTGATTGCATCGCCAATGATATCAAAATGTTTTGTGATCTTATGCAGTGCAATCTTCAAACTACTTCAAAAATTAAAATGTTGATGTCGATGCAAATAATTCAATTTAATACGAGATTAGAACTATTAGAAGAGCAGCTGTCTGTGTATGACGAACAGTATCTCAGCACGCAACATAAGTAAACAAACTTGATTTGCTTCAACGTGACATTGAAGACTTATTTAATAGAATGCAATGCAATAATGTTCAAATAATGGGGAATGCCTGAACGCCTTGAGGGTAAAGATATGATCAACTTTTTGTACCCCTTTCTTTCAAACTTATTAGCTCTTCCGGCTGATACAATTCTCGACATTGAACATACCCGTAGAATTACAACCCGATCTGCACCTGGTAAATCCTACCCGCACCCAATAATTGTGAAATATTTGAGACACAATCAAGCCATGTTAATTTTAGAAAATGCTCATGCTAAATTGCCTCTACTACATAATGGCTCTAAAATTTATGTGGTTCCAGATTTCTCCAAACCAACCACACAGAAGAGGAAGTTATTTCTGGAAATGTGCCCCAAATTAAAAACACTTGGGGCTCAGTACAGATTATTACATCCTACCATTATGTGCATAACACACCAGAATAACACTAAGCATTATTCTGACCCTGCAGACTTTCAAACATTCCTTGCCTCAGCTTGCAATACCACACCTTGAAGAATTATTCATGCTGATGTTCCATTCAGTGGTTTGGTGCCTAAAATACTTACTTGACACTCTTTGCATCATGGCTGCCATTGACTCCTGTGTGTTTTTTCAACAAGCCGGCTCAAGCACAGACGTCCCTTGGTCCTGGATACATGCAGCCTCATACACTCCTTATACTTTCTTTTTTTTTTTCTTTTCATTTTTTTCTGATATATTGCGCTTATGGATTTATATACTTCACTTGAGTTAACATGTTTTACCACTTTTTTATATGAGGGCCTTAGGTGCATGGTCATTATTCAGAAGGTACACTGTTGTATCATAACAATTTTTTTCCGCCATAATGAAGCTCTGAATTATCACACTTAATGTGAAAGGGATTTCCCATTCTATCAAGAGCAAAAAAAAAAATTTTCCTCTACTTGAAAAAAATCTGGATCAGACACTTGCTTCATCCAGGAAACACATCTAAATCTGCAAGAAGCATCTAAACTGAGTGGCAAATGGTCCCAAACATGGTGTCATCACCGTTATTCACAAATTGTTTCCATTTCAACTCTCCTCTCACGACTCTAAGGGCAGATAGTCTCGCCTTATGTTAATCAATATATACATCCCAAATGTTGAAGATTGCAATTTTTTAACTGATTTAATAGCTCAGGACCCACCCATTTATCTTGCCATACCATAATAGGCAGCAATTTCAATTTTCCACTTGACCCATGCTTAGACCCACTTGACCCATGCCACACTGAAAGTTCGGTACACTTTAAATTCCTTGATGCAGCTTAATGGCTGGACAGACTGTTGGAGATATTCATCCTTCTCTGTGTGAGTATACCTTCTATTCCTCACCCCATCATTCATACTCTCGTTTGGACCATCTACTTTGCTCTAAAGACTTAGCTCAAATGTTAACTGATGCTGAAATTCATGAAATATCTATATCAGATCATGCTGCAGTTACCTGTGTTTTCTCCTGGTCACCTGAAGTTCCTAAATCATTGTCTTGGAGACTTAATATTTCATTGTTAGCAAATAAAGACTTTTTACAACACATTGCCCAACATAAAGCGCTACTCCTTCTTTTCTCATCCTTTGGGAATCCTATAAGGCATGGCTGTGCGGGGAAGCAGTAAGCTTCTCCACTTATCAATGTAAATCCAACAATGCAGAAATTGCTCAACTGAAAAAGGAAATACACCAGCTAGGATCTATGTTATATTCATCCTTATTCAAGCCATTCATACAAAAACTTAGATCTCTCAAAATGAGACACAATCTTCTTTTATCCAATATTGTCTCTGCAATTCATTTCAGACAGTGCCATATATTACTTGGAATCTAATAAAGCTGGTAAGCTTCTAGCATCATATCATAAAGGCAAAAGGACAAAACAACATATCTCCCATATAAAATCTTCTTCTGGATCCTTATATTCTACTTCTTGTCAAATCCTTGAAGAGTTTCAACAATTTTATACCAGTTTGTATTCTTCTGAGAGTTCTGCAACTAAAGCGAACATGTCATTGTTTTTGTCGAACTTACCTCAACTATCAGATCATCAGGCTCATTTACTTGATAAACTCATTTCCATTAATGAGATCATATCCGAAATCAAAGTTTTACCATCATCTAAAGCCTCAGGACCAGATGGAATCCCTGTGGAATTTTACAAGTCTTTCTCCACTTCTTTATCAGTAAAACTACAACAATATTATCTAGCACTGCTTACTTCTTCAAGTCACTTGGGTCGTTTTCTTGAAGATTGCACTGTAGTGTTACCTAAACCTAATAGAGACCCTCAGCTTGTATCTAATTATAGACCTATATCTCTGTTAAATTCCAATTATAAAATTTATACTAAAGTTTCATGTTCTAGATTGGAGCAAGTTATTCATTCACCTATACACAGAGATCATGCAGGTTTTCTGAAGAACAGGTATGGTGCTGACAATATGAGGTTATAATGTCAAATTATCCACTCCGCTCAGTCTTGGAATTCCCCTGTTTTGTCTGTTTCTTTAGATGCTGAGAAAGCTTTTGACCAAGTGGAATGGAAATATTTATTCACTGTTTTGTCTCATTTTGGAATTCCAGTTTTGTTTCTCCAAATGTTGTATTTACTGTATTCAAGCCCTACAGTGAGAAGAGCGGCCATTGGCGAGCTCTCTCAACAAGTTGTTGTTCTACGAAGGGGCATTCATCAGGGATGTCCCATCTCACCACTACTGTTTAATTTAGCCCTTGAGCCACTTTTGGCCGCTATTAGACAAAACACACATATTAAAGGTGTAATTTCAGGCTCAGAAGAATTTAGGGATTCTTTTACTAAAAGGTGCGCTGAAAAATGGCCTGCACTGGTGTAGACACATATATTGTATATGGTTGGGTCCATTTTTTAGCACACATGCAAAAAAGGCCTCTTTTTTGGCCAAAAATGGGCGTACAGCAAAATAAAAATTGGCACACAACCATTTTAAGCCTGAAACCTTACCGCCACCCATTCACTTAGTGCTAAAGTCTCACACATTAACTGGGTGATAATCGTCAGCATGCGTACACTTCTGATTACCACCCAGTTAGTGCTACGCACTGGAAAAGTTCTGGCGCACGTAGTGGACGTGTGTAAAAAATGAAATTACCGCCTGAGCCATGCAGTAGCCAGGTAGTAGCTCCAAATTGGCACACATTGGGCACACGTAGGCACCTATGTGGCTTAGTAAAAGGGCTCCTTAAACTCTTGGCTTATGCCAATGATATTTTATTGTATCTAACATCCTCAAACTTCACTGCCAGCACTATTAACCCTGATATCCCAGTTTTCTGAACTTTCGAGCTACAGAATAAATTGGGATAAAACTGAATTGATGCTTCTCAATGATTATTGTATACCTTTCACCATCTCAGATTATTCCCTTAAGTGAGTTTCTTCTTAAGTACCTCGACATTTACTTTGATAGAGATCTTCTTTCCACTATAAAACTAAACACCAATAAAGTTATATCTTAGGTCAAGGAGGCCCTATCTTCATGGTCCCCTCTACATCTTTCTTGGTGGGTGAGGCTTGACTCTCTTAAAATGATGATAATCCCCAAGATTACTTACATTTTAAGTATGACCCCCCCCCCCCCCTCTTCTCTTCCCAATTTCTTTCTACAAAAATGTGGATAGATTGTTTAATTTTTTATGGAACTCATAATCTCCAAGAATTTTCCTTCTTAATTGAAAGCTCCTACAATAATTGGTTGGGGGGGGTCAATGTTCCTGATAAATTATTAGGCAGTCGGTCTGCCAAATCCAATGCGTAAAATAAACCAATGAGGTAGACCTTGTAAAAAAACAAAGTTTTTATTAGTAGATTAAAAGCTCCCAAGTATTCAACATAAAATGCCCAACATGGCCATGTTTTGCCAGTACATGAATGGCTGCATCAGGGGCAATAGGTCACCAGCTGATAAAAACTTCAAAATAAACTAGGCCGGTGTGGCTCTAAGAACTTAGAAAGCTATATTCTGGGACCACAGCGCTTTTTTGAGGGACTGTTCCCAGAATTTAGCTTTCTATGTTCTTATAGCCATACCAGCCTAGTTTATTTTGAAGTTTTTATCAGCTGGTGACCTATTGCCCCTGACACAGCCATTCTTGTACTGGCAAAACATGGCCATGTCGGGCATTTTATGTTGAATACGTGGGAGCTTTTAATCTATTAATAAAAACTTTGTTTTTTACAAGGTCTGCCTCATTGTTTTATTTTCTATTATTATACCACAAAACTTTCATTATAGATCAAAGAATAGAATGGGTTTCTCCTACAGATCCATTGTCTATGCTGCACTGGTTGCACTTTGAGAAGCATATTCTAGATCCTCTACTCCCTGCTAAGTTGTTAGGCATGAATCTTTCTAAACATCATGCTGCCAATCCTATTATTAAAATCACACATATGCTTCTCACTTATTTTGATAGACAATTGCCCATAACAGGGTCCCACTCTTTGTTTTTATCTTTATGGCATAATCCATCAGCTCTTATAGACAAACAAATCTCTTGGTCTTAATGGTAGTGTATTGCTAGTGTATATGGAATATTGGTGCCTTTCTTAATTCTCAGAACCATACATGGCAATCTTTCTCTGAAATGCACACTGAATTTGCACTTGATGATTCCCAATTTTATCAATGATTATAGCTGAGAACTGCCCTTGAAAAATACTTTCCTAATGCCCAAGACCTACCAGAGCATCCTGAACTTATTGATTTATGCGCCAAGCTGCATATCACCAATCATGTAGCATCTTCTATTTATAAATTTCTTAAACAAAAACTTTCTTCCAAAAACAATGGTTTGCGTGCATCTTGGGAAGCTGACATAATGCACCCTATATCTGACAATGACTGTGAATCAATCTGGAATTTGTCTTTTAAAAGCTCCAAATCGTCCACCATAGTGCAATCTATGTATTTCTTTACTCATAGAACTTTTTAGACCCCTATCAAATCTCATGCTATCAACTCATTCAATACCAATTTATGCTGGTCTTGTAAGCAAGCTTCTGGTACCATCAAACACTTGTTGTTTGATTGCTCATATAGGGGCCCTTTTACTAAGCTGCGGCAAAAAGTGGCCTGCTGCAGTGCGAGCGTGTCTTTTATGTTTTGCCGAATCCTGGAAAAAGGGCCTTTTCTAAGGGGCCAGAAAATGGACATGCAGCAAAATAAAAACCAGTGCACCTCTATTTTTGGCCTGAGACCATGCCGCCACCCATTGGCTTAGCGGTAAGGTCTCACACGCTACTCGGGTGGTAGGCATGTAGTGCATGTCCACTGCTATTTATCACTGGGTAAACACCAAGCAGTGAAAATAGAAAATATTTTCTACCGCGTGTTTTTGACACACACCAAATTCCGAATTACCACCCGGGTCACTCGGTAGCCAGGCGCTAATGCTTATTTGACTTGCATTGGATGCGCATAGACCCTTGCACACCTTTGTTAAAGGGCCCCATATTAAGCAATACTGGGCTGATGTATGATGTACTATTTCATTATTATTAGCATTTGTATAGCGCTACCAGATGCACGCAGCACTGAACACCTGATACAAAGAGACAGTCCCTGCTCAAAAGAGCTTACAATCTAAATAATACAGACAAGACAGTTACGGGTAAGGGAGTAATGGGAGCTAAAAAGCAGCAGTGAAAAGGTGGGTTTTCAGCATAGATTTGAAAACAGGTAGAGATGGAGCTAGACGTATAGGTCCAGGAAGTCTATTCCAGGCATAAGGTGCCACGAGAGAAAAGGAGCGAAGCCTGGAGTTAGCAATGGAGGAGAAGGGGGACGACAAGAGAGATTTGTCCAGTGAGCGGACAAATCATGCTTATTTAAAATGCCTAATATCGGGCCCTGTTTACTAAGCTACATTATAAGCGCTTTAGCGTTTTTAACGTGCATTAACCATGTATGTGCATTAACAGTGTATGGACCTACACTATCCCTATAGGTGCCCACACAGTTAGAGCGCGCTAATTGTAGGCATGTTAAAAACGCTAACGCACCTTAGTAAACAGGGACCATCATTTGTTATAAGTATTTGCTTCTCAAAGATATATGTTTCACAGCATTATTGAATGAATATGATTGTTCACTTTTATGCACTTTGCTTACATTAGCTTTAAAAATTTTCTTTACTTCTTGGAAATCCTTGGATCAAGCTACACATAAGATGAAAAAAGATGAAATATTACATACATTGTTCCAAAAAATGGTCTACCTTAATTACATATCTTGACCACTCTTAACCTGCTCCTTCTTTCATGCATGTTGATCTTTTATTTATATATGCTGAATACTACCCACTGGTTCTTTTGTTAAATGTTCCTATATCATTGCATGATTGTTACATTTTTCAATAAAAATACTAAGACTGAAAAAAAAAAGTTATGTTTATAAATTCAGTTCTGTCATTCATTTGCCTCGATTTATGAGCATAATTTATGAAGCTAGTGCTGTTTCTGAATTTTGGAGTTCATTGATATTTCGAGTATAAAGTTTGGAACTCAGCCCTAGTTGATTTTCAAAGAGGTCAATTTAAGAGCATAACTCTCAAAGGTAGGTGAAAAAGGTCCTTTGAATATGGGACCATAGGTACAACAGTTATATTCATTATTATGATACAAATTTTTATCTCATCTTATTAGGTGGCCCTCATGTTAGTCCAGAAAATAAAACATAATTTCATTTATATTATTCTGTTATGTTCTTTACAGTGATATGCTGCTTGCTGGTGTTTGAAGTTGTAATAATTCATTCCATGGTCTTTACTGAGTAATGAAATATCAAGCTCCGACTCACATGATTGCATTTCTGCAAGATCTTCATACACTTGCAGTTTAATGTAGTTTGTTCCTCTGCTATTGAGCATTGCATTGAAATGGTCACACAACAAGTTTTGCAAATGTTTACAAAGGAAACATGTCTGCGAGAGAGGAGTTGGAGGAGGGAGGTTACTTTAGAGGCCACATGTTCACCAGGAAAAGGATCTAGGAGTCATCGTTGAAGATACTTTGAAACCCTCTGCTCGGTGTCCTGCGGCACCAAAGAAAGCAAATAGAATGTTAGGTATTATTAGGAAAGGAATGGAAAATAAAAACAAGGATGTTATAATGCCTTTGTATCGCTCCATGGTACAACTGCACCTTGAATACTGTGTGCAGTTCTGGTCACCGCATCTCAAAAAATATATAGTGGAATTAGAAAAGGTACAGAGAAGGGCGATGAAAATGATAACAAGGATGGAACAACTTCCCTATGAGGAAAGGTTGAAACAGCTAGGGCTCTTCAGCTTGGAGAAAAGATGGCTGATTACCAATGGGTTACCACCAGAGCAGTGGCGTAGCCAGACCTGAGATTTTGGGTGGGCCCAGAGCTAATATGGGTGGGCACGCACTGTCTATATAAGTATGAGCAGTGTCTCTTGGGATCCTACAAAATAATGCCTTAGAATTCACTTGATGATGGATTTCTAAGTAGTCTGCCCAAAAGCTGCCCTGCATCAGTATAACCACATACATACTTAATGGAAAAATTGATATTTTTAAATATAATTACATTATCCCACAATCGCTCCACTGCAAAATGCTATACACAAACTTGTGCAAAAACACACTCATATCCTTACTAAACCATAACAGCACTAATTCCAAGGACAGGGCGAGCTACAACCTTATGCTTGAAAAGGCAGAACTGTAATTACACTAGGCTCTAAAACACCAATACACTACCTCGTGAAAAAAGAAGCAAAACAAAAAGGGCTGCAAATACTACACGCTATCAGAATACTGCACCTTGATCACACATGAACAACACATGACACAACGGACATGACACAAGGAACTAGAAATCAAAAAATATGAAGGCAAAATACTGAACTGGAAAGTTAACTCAAGAAGTCAGACTCAGCATGCAGCAATACCAGAAAAATTGAAACTTACATGCAAAATATCACAGATGTACATTTCCAAAAGCTGACATATTCCAATTAATAAATTCTGAATAAAATACTTTTTTCTACCTTTGTAGTCTGATTTATTCGCTTTGGTCCCAGTGTCTTCTGTTTCATGCAGTGTCTTCTTTTCATCTGATATTTTTTCTCTCACCATGTCCACCATCCTCTTGTGTCCTTATGTGTCCTGTCTACCATCTGTAGCCCTATCCCTATCCTTCCTCAACTCAGCAGTTTCCCCTCCATCCATGTCCAGCATTTCTCCTCACTCCCCTCCATCCATGTGCATCTACTTCCTGTCTTCCCTCCCCTTCATCCATGAGCATCTCCTTCCTTTGTCTTTCCTTCCCTCCATCCTTGTCCAACATTTTTCCTCTCTTCCCTGCCCTCCACTCCATCCACGTCCAGCATTTCTCCTCTCTTCCCTCCCCTCCATCCATGCGCATCTCCTCCCTGACTTCTCTCCCCTCCCTCCATCCAGCAACTCTCCATTCTCCCCTGCCCTCTCCTCCATCCACCCATATCCAGCAAATGTCCTCTGTCCCCTGCCCCATCCATTCATCCATCCATGTTCAGCAAGTCTCCTTTCCTTTCCCTTGCCCTCCCCTCCATCCATCCATGTCCAGCAACTCTCCATTCTCTCCTGCCCTCTCCTCCATCCATCCATCCATATCCAGCAAATTTCCTCTCCTCCATCCACCTATATCCAGCAAATTTCCTCTCTCCCCTTTCCACTCCATCCATGCATGCCCAGCAATTCTCCTCCTTCCCCTGCCCTCCGCTCCATGTCCAGCAACTGTCCATTCCCCTGCCTTCTCCTCCATCCAACTCCAGCAAATTTCCTCTCTCTCCTTTCCCCTCCATCCATGCCCAGCAATTCTCCTCCTTCCCCTGCCCTCCGCCATATCCAGCAACTCTCCATTCCCCTGCATTCTCCTCCATCCAACTCCAGTAAATTTCCTCTCTCCCCTTTCCCCTCATCCACGCCCAGCAATTCTCCTCCTTCCCCTGCCCTCCGCCATGTCCAGCAACTCTCCATTCCCCTGCCTTCTCCTCCATCCAACTCCAGCAAATTTCCTCTCTCCCCTTTCCTCTCCATCAATGCCCAGCAATTCTCCTCCTTCCCCTGCCCTCTGCCATGTCCAGCAACTCTCCATTCCCCTGCCTTCTCCTCCATCCATCTCCAGCAAATTTCCTCTCCCCTTTCCCCTCCATCCATGCATGCCCAGCAATTCTCCTCCTCCCCATGCCCTCCACTCCATGTCCAGCAACTCTCCATTCCCCTGCCTTCTCCTCCATCCAACTCCAGCAAATTTCCTCTCTCCCCTTTCCTCTCCATCAATGCCCAGCAATTCTCCTCCTTCCCCTGCCCTCTGCCATGTCCAGCAACTCTCCATTCCCCTGCCTTCTCCTCCATCCATCTCCAGCAAATTTCCTCTCCCCTTTCCCCTCCATCCATGCATGCCCAGCAATTCTCCTCCTCCCCATGCCCTCCACTCCATGTCCAGCAACTCTCCATTCCCCTGCCTTCTCCTCCATCCATCTTCAGCAAATTTCCTCTCTCCCCTGTCCCCTCTAGCAATCCCTGTTGTCCAGCAATTCTCCTCTCTCCCCTGCCCATCCTGTTTCTATCCATCCCCTTCCCCATTCTATCCAGCATCTCCATCCCCCTCTCTCGCACTTCACAGCATTCCCATCTGTCTCAATAAAGAACGACAACGTGGATGCAGCTTGAGGCAGCTCACAGGTTTGCCTGCTTTAACTTGCCTGAACAGCGACGGCTGCGTGGGGGAGTGGAATAGATAGGCTGCTGGCTCACTTCCACTCCACTCCCCAAGTCGCAGCGGCGAACGGGCGGCCCTAAAAGCAGCAAGCAACCAGGCTCGTCGACTCCGTCCTTCCTTCGCTTCCTGCCCTCTCTGCGTGCGTCCCGCCTTCCTCTGATGTCATTTCCTTTCGAGCGGGTGGGACGCTGAGAGGGCAGGAAGCGAAGGAAGGACGGAGTCGACGAGCCTGGTTGCTTGCTGCTTTTAGGGCCGCCCGTTCGCCGCTGCGGGTAAGAAAAAAATAACAGCAGAGCTGCGATTGGCTCGCAGATTAGGACTGGGTGGGCCTGAGCCAAGAATGGGTGGGCCTGGGCCCACCCAGGCCCACCCGTAGCTACGCCCCTGCACCAGAGTCCTCACCATCTCCTAAATAGGAGGTGGAAAGGGCTCCGGTAGTAAATGGCCGTGCACCAAATTTTAAAGTAGCACACAGCCATTTACTGCCCCAACTTGGAAAATGTGCTTTTATCCGCTGAGGTAAAAGGTGGCCTTGGTACATGGCAATCCCACATGCTGATGCCACCACAGGCCGTCTTTTACCGCCACTTGGTAAAAGGGCCTCTTAACTTTACTGAGTAGAGGAGTAGCAGTCTAGTGGTTAGTGCAGTGGACTTTGATCCTTGGGAAGTGGGTTCAATTCCCATTGCAGCTCCTTGTGACTCTGGGCAAGTCACTTAATCCTCCATTTCCCCAGGTACAAATAAGTATCTGTATATACTATGTAAACTGCTTTGAATGTAGTTTCAAAAACCACACAAAGGCAGTATATGAAGTCCCAATCCTTTCACTTCCCCTTCTAAAAGCAAAGCAAAATAAATTGTTGAGATAAAAATGTTAGCAATAGTTACATTCACTGTAGTTGTGGTACTTTTACTTTTTACTCTAAAAGCATTATATTAGGCAATTAATTTTTTACTGTTACTTAAGTACATTTTTAATGTGTTCTTCACCATACTTTTACTTTTACATAAGTATTAAAATGTACATTTATTTTTACTTTTACTTAAGTACTTTGACTTAGTACTTTGAATAACACTGGTGGGGAGTGAGGGGGGAGGGTCTGATGGCAGGGCTATGGTCAAGTGCTACACTGGATGTACAGTATGTGGCAATGTCAAACCTGACATGTTCTGGTGCCTGGGTGATTGGCATATGTATGTTTGCCATTTCAATTTGTGAAATGGGTGCTCCTGCTGGACATGTCACACTGCAGGGACATCCATGCAGGCATTTATTTTAGAACATCCTGACCTGGATAATCCGCCAAAGGCGGAGAACTCGAACATCCCACGGAGAGACACGGAGTAGAAGAAAAAGTGGGATGTTTGACCACAGAAACCAAACACTGGAAAGATGGATTCTTCAAGAAACACATTTATTAAATCAAAAGACTCGACACAAATGCTGTGTTTCGGCCGCTAGGCCTGCATCAGGAGTCTCAGTAGATGGAGAGCATCGGATGCACAGATGTTGTGGAATATTGAATGGTGTCAAAAAAGTCGGTCTTTAAAAATACAATAGCGAAAAAAGACTCGGTGAACGATGAGTATAGTTTCCAGCATTAGCCAAATGTATGCTGGAAGCCCACAAAGACTTCTAGATGGGTTGCAATTTTCACACATTCTTTTTATTTGGGTACATCAGCATTTGCCCAGGTAAAAGCTTTTGAAAATTGTCCTGTAAATATGCTGTGTTAGGCTGCTCCTTTTTGTAAGACAATGGTAGAGTTGATAAAGGAAACAGATGACAGACATGCCTGGAGAGAAAGGCAGATATAGACATGCAATCATGCAATAACCCAATTTTATACCGTAATACAATAAAAGCATGAAATACATATCCTTTACCTAATGTTGATCACAAGCTGTTTGTACATTTGGAAAAGAATGCAATCTTGTAACCCATGACTATTTTCCTACCCCTGCAAAAACATGTAAGAAGAGAATATAGTCCAGCATTCTCCTTCCGGCAAGCTATGTTTCTATCGTAAAATAAATACATGATAAAATACAAATAAAATGTGATTCAATAGACAGAGAAAGTAGAACATACAGAAAAAAATGTTACAAACAGCACTAAACACTGGTCAGATATTACAGGATAATTTCACTGAAGTATTGGTAGACATATTTGCTATTTTTGGTGAACACAGTATATAGAACCTCAGAAATAACATGAAAACGCAGGATGGCTACAGCTAATGTGTATTCTTTCTAGGGTGAGGAATCCTGTGAATACTCATAAAGATGGCTTGAGTGAAAAACAAGCTCTGCCTCCAGGCAGTCTCTTTGCTCACTCTTCTTTTCTCTTCAAAGTTTCTTCTATTAATGAATATACACATTTGCACTCTAGAGCATAAGGCATTTCTTTGATCTGCCAGTGACCCTTCTTAAGTTACTGTGCATGGTCTTCTGAAATCTAACGAAGAAGTACCAAGTCCACTTCTAGATGAGGGAAAAATTAGTTTTAAGAAATCACAAAAGTACATTGTATTTTTGAGAAACAAAATATAGCATGGATTTTTTTAAACGTAGCCTACAAAATCCTTTTTTTTTTCTTGCAAGCGTCATTCTCACACATGCCAACAGGTCCATTTTATTTATTTATTTATTGCATTTGTATCCCACATTTCCCCTCCGTTTGGCAGGTTCAATGTGGCTTACATATTGCTAAAAAGGCAGTTACAGAATTTAGATTTGTAGAAGTCTAGTACATAATGCAGAAGAACAATAAACACTTACGTTGAATATATTAGCATATAGTGAGAGAGGTATGGTGGTGTGGGATTAGGCAGATCCACGGGGGAAAGTCCTTCAACGAAATGTTTTATGTCTTGCTTAGTAAATCATTGTTTTTCTTTCCATTTTGATTCACAGCAAGCCTGAGTTTCTTTTTGGGAGCTGAGATCCATCCTTGCAATAATATTTTTTCAGCTAGTATCTGATGCTTCCATGAAACTTTTGCATCTTGCCTATTTGCATGCCAGTGAATTTGCTTGGGAATTTAAATTTTTACTTAGATTTTCTTCTTGCTTCTGAGACATTTCTATTGTAGTCTACTACTAGGTGAAACAAAACACATGGGCTTGAAACCAACAGAGCTGCATTGCGAGGCATTGAATAAAAAGCATGCTCTCTGCTTCTGCTTTTGCGGATAGTATATGCAGGAAACTGAGGGGTCCTTTTATTAAGGTGTGCCGAAAAGTGGCCTGCGATGGTGTAGATGTGTGCATTGGATATGCGCAGATCCATTTTTCAGTGCACCTGCAGAAAAGGCCTTTTTTGGCTGAAAATGGACTTGCACCAAAATAAAAATTGGTGCACATCCATTTTGGGCCTGAGACCTTACCGCCACCCATTGACTTAGCGGTAAGGTCTCATGCATTAACTGGGCAGTAATGGTTTACGCGCGTACAATACCGATTACCACCCGGTTAGCGCCACATGCCGGAAAAAAATATATAGTTTCCTGCGCGCTTAGTGGACGCACGTGAAAAATGAAATTACCACCCAGGCCACATGGTAGCCTGGCAGCAATTCAAAACTGATGCATGTAGGACGCATCTAGGCGCCTACGTGGCTTAGTAAAAGGGCCCCTGAGTGAGCTTGGCAGATGAATCACAATTTACTGGGTTGCAATCATAAGAAATAATATGTAAAGCTCTATACAAGTATACAAATAATTCATATAGGGGCCCTTTTACTAAAGGGTTGTCGTGTGACAACGTGCTTGCTGTGTGGCAATGCAGAACTTCCGGCAGCCCAACGCAGCTTCCAGTGGCAGTTCCACCTCCAGTGCGTGCCATATCGCTGAGGTAGCGCAGAAGCCCTTACCGCCACCTCAATGGGTGGCGGTAGGTGCTCCTCCCCGCATGGCCACATGGTAAGTGCAACCTTGCCGCATGGCCGTGTGTTTTTTCGGGCTTTTTACCGCAGCTTGGTAAAAGAACCCCATAATAAATGAAAGTCCCTCATCCTTTATTTGTCCTGACTGTCTTTATATCAAATCCCATCCCCCTTCCCTTCCCTAAAGGACTGATTTTATTTCATTTATTATTTTATTATTAAATAAATGGAACTCTCTAATTCCTTATTTGTCCTGTCTTAAATAGACTGTAAGCTCTGTCGAGCAGGGACTATATCTTACATGTTTGTGTACAGTGCTGCGTATGTCTAGTAGGTCTATAGAAATGAATACATTGGAGAACCAGCATATGCAAATTTAATGCATGCATATTTATTGTGGCTACCTTGAACACCCAATTGGCTATGGGAACTCCAGGACAGGTTTGGAAAACCTTGTGTTACATTTATACTGCAAAAGGTTGAGTTCCAGGAGAAAAGTGTGCCACAGAAGGTTTTTGTTCATACTGCTGCTAGTAGTTTCCAACCTATTTTGCTGCGGTTCAGCAGCACACCTTGTTACAAAGAAAATGCCATGATTGCCATCAAATTGGAAGCAGTTGTATGACAAAGAGGGGCATTGCCGATATGATGTCTAAATCTAACTTCGGATGTTTTGCTCAAAATTGTCCAGAATTCAAGTGGGGGATATAGCCATTTCCAAAACAGAAAAACGTCTATTCTTTTTTCAAAAATGGCTATTTACTAGATGTTTTTGTGCTCTGTGCGTGTATTTTTTTGGTTCATTTTCGATTAAAAAAACATGTCCAAGTGAAAAATGCACAAAACAAAGCCTTTGGGATGTAGGAGAAGCCAGCATTCATAGTAGACTGGCCACACAGACATCCCAGGAGAGCAATGGAGTACTGCAGTGGACTTCAAATAAATGCTCCCATGTACACATATAACCATTGCTCCCTTATCTTGTCTGCTGAGTGCCTCAAAATGCACCCAAACCTCACTGCCCCCAACCGTACACCACTACGATAGCCCCTATGGGTGAAGGGGGCACCTATATATGGGTACAGTGGGTTTCTGGTGAGTTTTGGAGGGCTCACAGTTTCCACCACAAGTGTAACAGGTAGGGGGAGGTATGGGCCTGGGTCCACTTGGCTGCAGTGCACTGCATTCACCACTAGACAACTCCATGGACCTGCATGCTGCTCTAATGGACCTGGTTTGGCCATTGTTGGAAACAGGATACTGGGCTAGATGGACCATTGGTCTGACCCAGTATGGCTATTCTTGAGTTCTTATGTTTATTACATCTGAGGCTGGCATAAAGGGTGGTAATAATGTTTTTATTCACATTTTTGGATGGGGGGGGGGGTCAGTGACCACTGGGGGAGTAAGGGGAGATCATCTCTGATTCCCTTCAGTGGTTATCTGGTCATTTAAGGAACTTTTTTGTGCCTTATTCGTTATAAAAACAGGTCTAACTCAAAACATCTTTGTTTTAGTCCTGGACGGTTATGTTTTGTTCCATTGTAGGTGAAAATGTCCAGGTGTTAGGTATGCCCTGATCCCACCCTTAACATGCCCCTGACACGCCCCTCATGATTTGAACACACTTCTGACAGACTTCATAGAAAAATGTCCAAATTGGTTTTGAAAATACCAATTTGGATGTTTTTGTGAGAAAAACATCCAAATGCAGGTTTATGCCACTTTTTGGATGCTTTTCTCTTTTGAAAATGAGCCCCAAAGTGCCTGGCAGCACCTTGGGCTGTCCCTCACAACCTGTATTTCCACTGCATGGTACAGTGTGCAAGAAAGGGAAAATTTACATATTTGTAGCATGTCTACTTACCCACATTTAGGGGTCCTTTTACTAAGCTCCTATAATCACTAACCCATGCTTACCGCAGGTTAACAATGCCTACCACTGGGTGTGCTCAGGTGTCCCACGGTTTTGGTATCAGCAAGCGCTCTCCATGCGCTAAAAGAATTGAAGATATTGTTAGTGCTGAGGGCATGTTTGAGGGCAGAGAGAAGGCATACCCGGCGCTAATCGGCTAGCCTAGCTGCATTGCCACACACTAACTGATTAACGCAGGAGCCCTTACCACTTAGTAAATAGGGTGTTGGTAAGGGCTCTTGCACTAATGGCCAAACACTAATTGGGAAATAAGCGTGTGGCCATTAATTGAATAAATGGAAAATGCAGTCATTTTACAGCTGCACTAAAAAATGGCCTCAGCGTGCAGGAAAGCCCCATGCTAATAATAGCACAGGCCACTTTTTAGCACAGCTTAGTAAACAGGCCCCTTGATCAATTAATTTATTAATTAATGACATTTATACCCCAAATTTTCCTGTACAATTCAGAATTCAATGCAACTAACAAGCTAAAAAGTCATTACAAAATATGAAACAAAATACATAAACCCACATATATCAATAATAAAAAAAATCATAAATATATAAAGAACTCAATAATAAAGCATAATGAGGAGAATGGAAGGGGAGATTAGGAACCAGGATCAATTGACAGAAATTTTTTGAAAAGTCCCAGTTTCATGCGAAAATCTCTACCCTTCTGGCTTTTATCCAAGTTTTTTGTTGCTTGAGGTGATGGTATTTATTGTATATTATTACTGAATGATTGAAATGAAGGCCCCTGTACAGCCAAATTATAAATAGTTTATAAGTTTCTAAGGATATCCCAAGAGTAATATACATTTTATGTGCTCAGAGTAGAATGAAATATTCTGAAAAGGTCAAAAAGCTCAGGCTTTTGCAGCCAGTAAGTATGCTCACAGTAGAAATTTAATATCCTATGCTGAAATGTTCTCAGGAACAAAAATTGAAAATACAAAGTAACATCCTTTTAAATGTTAACATTGGTACTATACACATAAAGGTCCAAAGTTTAGAAAGCATGTTGACCGCAAGTACACAACCCTTAAATTTCCTAACTGTGGCAAGCACGTTTCTGCGTCAATTTGCTAAAAGAACAATATAGAAAGTGGATGAGAATTTCACAAAAGATCATAATAATAATAATGTAAGAGTGTTTATAGGCAAACAGTCCATCCCTGTGCTTAAATTAATATAGCATTCTATGGGGCCCTTTTACTAAGGTGCGTAGGTGCCTACGCACGTCCAATGCACGTCAATTTGGAACTACCACCGGCTACTGCGAGCCCTGGGCAATAATTCCATTTTTTACACGCATCCGATACGTGTGTCAGAAAATATTTTTTACTTTTTACCACGTGGCGCTAACCAGGCAGTAATCGGCAGTGTACGTGCGCCGACGATTACCTCCCGGTTAACGTGTGAGACCTTACCTCTAAGTCAATGGGTGGCAGTAAGGTCTCAGGCCTAAAATGGACACGTGCCAATTTAAATTTTGCTGCACGTCCATTTTTGGCCAAACACAAAGGCCTTTTTGCAGATGTGCTGAAAAATGGACTTGCATGCTTCCAATACACGTGTCTAAACCAGCGCAGGCCCTTTTTCAGCGCACCTTAGTAAAAGGACCCCTTTCTTCTTTACCACATTTGTTGAGTGTTCCTTCATGTGTGAGCTAGACAGGAAGCATTTGCTTATGTGCCCCGCAGCTGTGGAATAATTTACCCTTATCAATCCTTGCTGAGCCTGATTACATGAGGTTTTCAAAAATTAGTGAAAGCATGGATTTTTGTATGATTGATATCTGATAATGGTGAATCTGACTTTTTAAAAAGTGGGTTTTAGTTTTTACGGGGATTTAATATATGCTTGGGATTAATGGTGATCAGGGGATTGGATGCGTAGTAAGAGGCAGTAGTTAAACTAGTTCAGCTCGTAACCTTGGGGTCATCTTCGACTCCTCCCTCTCCTTCTCTGCACATATTCAGCAGACTGCTAAAACCTGTCATTTGTTTCTCTATAATATCACCAAAATTCACCCCTTCCTTTCTGAGCACACTACCAGAACCCTCATCCACACTCTTATCACCTCTCGCTTAGACTATTGCAACTTGCTTCTCACAGGTCTCCCACTTAGCCAACTCTCTCCTCTTCAATCTGTTCAAATTCTGCTGCACGACTAATATTTCGCCAATGTCACTATGCTCATATTAGCCCTCTCCTCAAGTCACTTCACTGGCTCCCTATCCGTTTCCGCATACAGTTCAAACTCCTCTTATTGACTAATAAGTGCATTCACCCTGCAGTTCCTCAGTACCTCTCCACTCTTATCTCTCCCTACATTCCTCCCCGGGAACTCCGTTCACTGGGTAAATCTCTCTTATCTGCACCCTTCTCCTCCACCGCTAACTCCAGACTCCATTCCTTTTATCTTGCTGCACCATATGCCTGGAATAGACTTCCTGAGCCGGTACGTCAAGCTCCATCTCTGGCTGTCTTCAAATCTAGGATAAAAGCCCACCTCTTTGATGCTGCTTTTAACTCCTAACCAGTGCCGTAGCGAGGGCGGCTGACACCCGGGGCGGGTCGCCGCTGCGCACCCCCCCCCCCTGGGTGCAGCACGGCGCCCCCCCTCGGTGCGCGCCCTCCCCCCCTCTGGATTGCACCCTCCCCCCCCCCCCCCCCCCCGGAGCTCATCCTTACTTGATTTGGAAGCAAGGGGCGAGCGAGAGGGCCGATCCGCCCCCGAGTGCACATCGCTGAGAGCTGCGTCAGCTCCGTTGGTTCCTTGCTCTCTCTGCCCCCAGAACAGGATGTAACCTGTTCAGGGGCAGAGGGAGCAGGGAACCGGTGGAGCTGACACCCCCCCAGTGGCGTGCACCCGGGGCAGACTGCCCCACCGCCCCCCTTCCTACGCCACTGCTCCTAACCCTTATTCACTTACTCAGAACCAGTGCTTTTTTTGTAGAAAAAAAGGTGCTGGTACTCATTGTGGGTGGGGTCACCACATATGGCCCAAACCCCTATTATAACCACACCCACATTAGCCACACCCCTTATACCAGCCATGGCGCATATAAACAGACATCATTGAAAATATTGTACTAGTATAGGAGAAAAAAAATAATGTGATTTGTATTCATTATAAATTTCTGTAAGCTGTTACAGGTCCAGTATCCCCAGTGCAAAATAAGACAGCAGATGTAAAGTCTCAAATTGGACATATTTCAGACACTAAAATGAAAATAAAATGATTTTTTCTACCTTTGTTGTCTGGTGACTGTTTTTCTGATCATGCTGGCTCAGTATCCGATTCTGCTGCTATCTGTCCTCTTAACTCCGTTTCCAGGGCTTCCTTTCCATTTATTTCTTTACTTTCCGCCTTTCTTCTTCATTTCTTGCCCTACATCCGTAAGTAAAAGCTGGGTACTCCACAGACTTGACTGTCCAGTGGATCCAGCTTCTGCCTATTTTCTCCATCCATGTGCAGTTTTTCTCCTCCTTTTCCTTCATCTCATCTCCTTCCTCACTCTTCCCTCCCCTCCATCCATGTCCAGCATTTCTTCTCTCTTCCTGCCCTCTCCTCCATCCACCCATGCCCAGTGATTCTCCTTGCTCCCCTGCCCCCCCCCTCCAGCCACCCATGTCCAGCGGTTCTCCTCTCTCCCCTGCCCTCCCCTGTCCATGTCCAGCATGTCTCCTCTCCCTGCCCTCCCCTTCATGTCTAGCAATTCTCTCTCCTTTCCCCTGCCCTCCAAGCCCAGCATGTCACCTCCCTCCCCTGCCCTCCCCTCATTCCCCTGCCCTCACTTCATCCATGCCAAGCAATTCTCCTCTCTCCCCTGCCCATGACCAGCATGTCTCCTCTCCCCCTGCACTCCCCTCCATGTCCAGCATTTCTTCTCTCTCCCTGCCCTCTCCTCCATTCACCCATGTCCAGCAACCCTCCTCTCCCTTTGCCCCCCTCCAGCCACCCATGCCCAGTGTTTCTCCTCGCTCCCCTGCCCCCCCTCCAGCCACCCATGTCCAGCGGTTCTCCTCTCTCCCCTGCCCTCCCCTGTCCATGTCCAGCATGTCTCCTCTCCCTGCCCTCCCCTTCATGTCTAGCAATTCTCTCTCCCTTCCCCTGCCCTCCATGTCTAGCATGTCGCCTCCCTCCCCTGCCCTCCCCTCATTCCCCTGCCCTCCCTTCATCCATGCCAAGCATTTCTCCTCTCCCCCTGCCCTCCCCTCCATGTCCAGCATTTCTTCTCTCTCCCTGCCCTCTCCTCCATTCACCCATGTCCAGAAACCCTCCTCTCCCTTTGCCCCCCTCCAGCCACCCATGCCCAGTGATTCTCCTCTCTCCCCTGCCCTCCCCTGCCCATTTCCAGCATGTCTCCTCTCCCCCTGCCCTCCCCTGCCCATGTCCAGCGATTCTGCTCTCTCCCCTGCCCATGTTCAGCAATTCTCTCTCCTCTCCCCTGCCCTCCAAGCCCAGCACATCGCCTCCCTCCCCTGCCCTCCCATCATCCATGCCCAGCAATTCTCCTCTCTCCCCTGCCCATGGCCAGCATGTCCCCTCTCCCCCCTGCCCATGTCCAGCGATTCTGCTCTCTCCCCTGCCCATGCCCAGCAATTCTCCTCTCCCCCTGCCCTCTCCTCCATGTCCAGCGATTCTCCTCTCACCTGCCCTGCCCTCCATGCCAGCAATTCTCTCGCCCCTGCCCTGCCCTGCATACACAGCATGTCCTCTCTCTCTCCCCTGCTCGCCTCTCTCCAAGTCACGGCGATTCCAGCGAACCGTCAGGTCCGGAAGTGAAAGCAGCAGCTGCTCACTGGCTCGCAGGCAGGTTCCTCTCCTCTTGCGTCGCTTCCCTCTCAGCGTGTCCTGCCTACAAGGGCGGGACGCGCTGAGAGGGAAGCAACACGAGAGGAGAGGAACCTGCGCCTGCCAGCCAGTGAGCAGCTGCTGCTTTCACTTCCGGACCACACGGTTCGCCGGGAATCGCCGCGACTTGGAGAGAGGCGAGCAGGGGAGAGAGAGAGGACATGCTGGGTATGCAGGGCAGGGGCGAGAGAATTGCTGGCATGGAGGGCAGGGCAGGTGAGAGGAGAATCACGAGCGGGACCTCAGGAAAAAAGGTGCCGGTACGCCGTACCGGCGCGTACCGGCACAAAAAAGCACTGCTCAGAACCCTTATTTTATCATCCTCTTTAATATTCCCTTATCTCTTATTTCTCCTGTTTGTCTGTCCTAATTAGATTGTAAGCTCTGTCGAGCAGGGACTCTCTCTTCATGTTCAAATGTACAGCGCTGCGTATGTCTAGTAGCGCTATAGAAATGATAAGTAGTAGTAGTAAGTAGTAATGTTTTCATAGTTTCTTTTATACCACAATTTGAGTAATCTGATGGAATGGTGGAGTTGCCTAACTGAGTAGTAGGCTGAGAATAGGAACCTCTGAGCCAGAGTGCGCAGGGAGGAGAAAGGTAAAGTGGTGCTGTTGCTCCTCCCCAGGAGGAATGGGGCTCCTCCCACCACCTCCTCCCTCTTTTGGCTCCTGGGCAAGGGTGGCTTCCCTTGCAGCTGGGCTATTGGCTGGAGAAGATCAAGGGTAGACTCTGACCTGCCTGGATTGCAGGTTAGGGTTAAAAGGGGGCAAGCCAGGTGGCTTGTCCACTTTTCCTGTTCCTGCTGCCCAGCTTTCATGAAGTCAGGTAAATCCATTCAGTACACTCCTGCCTTTGCCATGTGCTCTCTCCAGCTCAGAGTCCCCAAGGGATCCCCAACTGCCTGTCCATAGCTTTTTCTCACAATACGGTCAAATTCTTTAGCAGGAGGTCATTTCATATCAACACTTTTCCATAACTCAACACTGTAACAGTAACTTTAAATAAACATGTACAGGTATAAACTTTGTACAGAGACTCAGCTTGCAACTCTTTTCACAGGGGGAACCTCACCACTGTGATTCACCAAACTCGACATTGGCTCTCTCTCACTGCTTCAATGACAAAATTCTTAACTTTTTGCATGTATTTTGCTTTTGCTTAATGTTATATAAATCTAAATTGAACTTATCTTTAGGACCAGTTGCCGATTATGCCAACATGGGCCGTGTTTCGCAGAAATTGCTGCATCAGGGCATAGTCCTACATTACATAAAATATAATACATTTTAAACAAACTTAAACGTATTTGTTGTTTTAATACATAAAATTCAAAATAGCAATAACTCATACCTTTCACTCTGTTGCTCCACTACTTTCAGTCCTCCTTTATTAGTGTTCCCAAGATGGCATCTACTTCTAAACCCGCCCTTTTTAAATGCTCAAACACTACTTGAAAATGGTTCCTAGTAACTTCCTGGCACCCTATTTAAAGGCACATGTGAGCACTGCATCAAGGGACTCAACCTTAAATTAGAGAGTCCCAATCAATTTCAATGTTTAGGCCCCTTGGAGAAACCGTTTCTAAAGTGAAAATCCATTTTTATTCTTTGTAATTTAAAATGCAATCTTTATCCCCTCCCTCCCATCCCATAACAATCCGATCTATAACCTGCCAGTTAATATCTGTGGGAAGATGCCCCTTTTCCCTCCAGTGTGATACTTACGGGGTAGTCAAGACTTCATTTTGAATACTAGACTAATGTTCTCCCTACCTTTGTTTAATTGGACTAGAAGTTTATTTATTTATTTATTTTGACATTTGTACACCACATTATCCCAAACATACTTGAGTTCAATGTAGCTAACAGTAAATGACCAACAGACAAGGTTCACAAAGCCATAAACAAAATATCAACTATAGACCATTGATGGCCAGTAGCAATCTAAGATATTCCAATGTACAATAATTTGCAAAGATATTGAATCAAATACACCACATAATCAGACTTATAAGTGGTGTTAGGTCTGGCTGTTAATTTAAAATATGTACAAAGAACACCTTAGATTGTGAGCCTACTAGGGACAGAGAAAATACCTGCATATGGGGGGAATTCTATATATGGTGCTGAAAAAAGGGCACTTAATGCTATACTGCAAACCTTGCCTAGAGTTAGGCGCGGTTTATAGAATATGCATATGCATATCTCCATGACTAAAATTTAGGCACAGCCATCTACACCAACTAAAACCTGGTGTAAATGCCCACGCCTAACTCAGGCACAGATCAGGCATATTCTATAACAGTGCATATAATTTTAGGAACGCCTATGACCCATCTATGCCCCTCCCATGATTATGCCCCTTTTGAGATCCACGCATTAGAATTTACATGCTCCATGTTACAGAATGCGCTTAGAAAGTTGTGCACGTAAATTATAATTAGTGCCAATTAGTGCTGATAATTGCTTGTTAGCAGCCAATTATCAGAGCTAATTGGCTTGTTAACCAATTAAGTTGCGCACACAATTTGCCTGCACTGCCAAATTTGTTCGTGCAATTTTAGGTGCCAGATATAGAATCTGGGGGACAATCGGGATCATTTTAAAAAGAGAAAAACGTCCAAAAAGTGGCATAAATCTGCATTTGGACGTTTTTCTCACTAAAACATACAAATTGGTATTGTTGAAAGCAATTTTTAGACGTTTTTCTATGAAGTCCATCAGAAGTGCGCTCAAATCACAAGGGGGCGTGTCAGAGGCATGTTAAGGGCGGGATTTAGGCGTTCTTAACACTTGGACGTTTTTCAGCCATAATGGAACAGAACAAAAACATCCAAGACTAACACTAAGAGGCATATTTTCAAAGCAGTTTGGGAGGCTAAGTTACATAGGTTTCTATGGAACTTTGGGAGGCTAAGTGCTTTGAAAATGAGCCTCTTAAGACATTTTGTGCTAGATCTGTTTTTATAATGAATAAGGCACAAAAAGGTGCCCTAAATGACCAGATGACCACTGGAGGGAATCATGGGTTACTTCCCCTTACTCCCCTAGTGGTCACTTACTCCCTCCTACCCCTCTCCCCAAAATGTGATTAAAAACATTACTTGCCAGCTTCTATGCCAACCTCAGATGTTATACTCAGGTCCATTAGAACAGCATGCAGGTCCCTGGAATAGTTTAGTGGCGGGTGCAGTGCATTGCAGATAGGTGGACCCAGGCCCATACCTCTCCCTACCTGTTATACTTGTGAAGGAAACTGTGAGCTCTCCAAAACTCACCAGAAACCCACTGTACCCATATATAGGTGTCCCCTTCACCCTTAAGGGCTATGGTAGTGGTGTACAGTTGGGTGTAGTGGGTTTTGGGTGGGTTTTGGAGGGCTCAGTAGACAAGATAAGCGAACAATGGCGAGATGTGTACCTGGGTGCATTTTATGAAGTCCACTGCAGTGCCCTTAGGGTGCCCTATTGCTTTCCTGGGATATCTGGGGAAAAAGTCTACTAAGAATGCTAGCTCCTCCTGCATCCCAATGGCTTGATTTTGTGCGTTTTGCACTTGGACGTTTTCTCTTTGAAAATGGACCAAAAAACAAAACGTCCAAATCACAAAATCTTTTTGAAAACAGTATTTTCGAAAACAAAAGATACACATTTTTTCTTTTTTGAAACTGACCTTCTTTCCTATTCAGATTTTGGACGTTTTTTGCAAAATGTCCAAAGTCAGACTTAGATGTCATATCAAAAATGCCCCTCCACGTGTACAGCACTGCATATGTCTAGTAGCGCTATAGAAATGATAAGCAGTAGTAGTAGTAGTAGTAGTACTAATTGGCTGGATGTCTTCTATCAGTCTGAGCTGGTCATCTACTAGCCATCAAAGAGCTTTTGTCTCCTTCACTTTTGCCTTCTTGTTTCCATGCCCCACTCCAGCCACTGGGCCATGGATAGGCATTTTATGGGGTCCAGGGGAAAATATTTTTAAATGGCATTCATTAATAAACTAAGATCAGCACCTGCAAAGCAAAGTTTTAGTCTAGAGAGAAAACTCATATTTACCTCTTGTAACACTTGAGTAACCTTATCTTGTCTTCCTCTCTTCAATAGTCCCTTTTCCCTTGTGTCCTATCTGTCTGTCCTACCCTTATCCCTTATTTGTCCTGTCTGTCTGTCCTGATTTAGATTGTAAGCTCTTTTGAGCAGGGACTGTCTTTTCTTCATGTTCAATTGTGAAGCGCTGCGTACGACTGGTAGCACTGTAGAAATGATTTGTAGTAGTATTTATAGTAGCACGCGCCCAAAAGACATGCTCGCACTACGACAGGCCACTTTTTATCACGGCTCAGTAAAAGGACCCCTGGATGTATTAACTAAAATAAATTGGCCAATAAAAATATTATTCTTCAGATGTCTCAGCTTTACAGTTCAATTGGAAAAAAAAAAGATTTATCCTAAAGGGGCTACTTTCAAGATGTGTTATTTTACTGTTAACCCCAGTTATTAGTAACTATGTCTCATTGCATAATATGGGACCTGTACTAAAATACCATGAGCTGGTGGTGAAATAACATGTCTTAACGATAGCTCACATTGATAACTGTACCCCTAATTTGGAAATATTGTCAGGCTGTCCTTGGCCTTTACAATCTTACCCCCCCCCCCCCCCCCCCCCTGTTCACTAAAGCTTAGCTGCAGCAGGGCACGTTTTATTCCTATGGGCCCTGCTGCAGATAACTCGAGCTAAGCTTTAGTAAACAACCCATACTTTTGCAATCAATACAATGTTCTTTTCTTATTTTATTGCTCTCTGTTAATGAATTTCAAAATTTGTTATTAAATAAAAACAAAAAATGGAAAATAAGGTGATATCTTTTTATTGGATAACAAGACATTTTTGACAAACTGAGGTCAGGACAGTATCGTATCTTTTGATCATATTGTCCTGACTTGAAGAGGGTGAAAGCTAGTCAAAAAATGTCTTGTTAGTCCATTTTTGTTGCTGTTTTTTTTTTAATAAATTTTAAAGTGCACTAACAGTGATACCACTACTTTATTTAAAAACTTTTATGGCATTATCTTTAAACATGGATTCATTTTTTAATTCAATGTTCACTTTCCATCTGATTATTTCATAGCAACCTTACATACTGTAGTTATGTCAAATATACTACACAGACTGATCAAATTTCTAGAATTCTAAAGGCCCCTGGTCAAATGGTAGTCCACAGGAAAAAAGGACACATGTTTATAATTATGATTACCAAAAGGGAATTCAAGTCATTACTGAGTGCCAGACAAGAGGCCCAAACAGGGAAAACTTTAAAAAAGGATTTTAAAAAGGCAAGCTCTGAAATGGTAAAATCATTCATGGTTTATTAAGGAAATGTCAATATTAAAAATAACCACTGGTTTCATTTCAGATGGATGAACAAATTTCACCTTTGAAGCAGAACAGGAGTTACTGAATAAGGAATCCTTGATATTAATGTTGAATACTGGCCTTGTGTGATGCTAGCTGCCAAAAAGATTATGATTACGTAAGCTGGCTACCTAAAAGGCGTATCTATTATCAGTTTGGCTGTTGTAAACATTATGATGATTTTTCCATGACTTTTAGAATTTGAGGGGCCCCTTTTACTAAGGTGTGCTGAAAATGGCCTGTGCTGGTGTAGATGCGTGTATTGGACGCGCACAGGTCCATTTTTCAGCACACCTGCAAAAAAGACCTTTTTTGCTGAAAATAGACGTGCGGCAAATTAAAAATCAGCGCATGTCCATTTTGGGCCTGAGACCGTACCACCACCCATTGACTTAGCAGTAAGGTCTCACATGTTAACCAGGAAGTAATTGTCAGCACAAGTCCACTGCCGATTACCACATGGTTAGTGCCACACGGTAGAAAATAGAAATTATTTTCTGCCGCGTATTTTGGACGCGGGTAGAAATTCAAATTACTGCCCAGGGCATGCGGTAGCCAGGCAGTAGTTCTAATTTGACATGTGTTGTACATGCGCAGGCGCCTACGCATCTTAGTAAAAGGGCCCCTGAATGATCATTGCACAGTAGATGTTTTCAAGTTTTTAGAACATGAGATAGTGATTCAGAAAAAAATCCTGGGACATGATTTCAAAATTTCCCTCTGCCATAGACTCCCTCTTGGCCCAATATTCAAAAGCGCTCATGCTTGTACCTAAAAGATGCCTAGCTTTTTGCTACAATCTTTATTGAGGTGGGACTTTTGGTATTCCTTCCAGGTCAGGACTAAAGTGTTTCAGTAAAATTCAGTAGCTCTTCATCTAACTCAAGTCTGAATGCTGAAATAGCAGGAATGCTGAAATAGCTGGAAATAGCGCGTGCTGAGGGAGGGAACTACCGCCGGGGTGCTGTGGTAGCACAGTGGTACTACAGTGGTACTTTCCTTTTAGCGAGTGATGGTAGCACTATACAAATAATAATAATAATAAGCCCACATTGGGCTTACCACCACTTCGTAAAAGGGCCCCTAAATTTGGTTGCATGGAGAGATGCTCAGCGTATTCTATATACCGCATGGAAATTTAAGCCTATTCTATAAAATGTAGGCATACTTTAGAGAATACACCTAGGGGTACTTTTTTCCACACAGATTGTTCAGGCACCATATATAGAATTTAGCCCTTGACACCTAACTTTAAACATCTAACTTTAAACACCTAACTTTAACAAGTAAACCCTGGTGTAAATCCTCATGCCTAAATTAGGCACGGATCCCCCTTACTCTATAACAGCACATATAAATTCTCAGAACGTCCCTGATCCTCCCATGGCCATGCCCCCTTTTCAGACTAAAAATGTGTGCGCAATGTGACTAAAAATGACTAAATGTGACTAAAAATGTGTGCGCAAATTTCAATCAAAGACAATTAGTGCCAATAATTATTAGCACCCAATTTTCAGCGCTAATTGGTTCATTATTCAATTAAATTGCATGCACAATTTTAAGCACCATTTATTGAATTTCAGTGATGATGTGTACAGCACTGCATATGTCTAGAAGCACTGTAGTAACATAGAGGGGCATAATCGAACGGGGGCGCCCATCTATAAGGGCGCCATCTCTAAGGACGGCGCCGCGAAGCATTATCAAAATAAGATGGGCGTCCATCTTTGTTTCGATAATACAGTCGGGGCTGGCCAAATCTCAACATTTATGTCGACCTAAATGTTGAGATCGCCGACCTTAGAGATGGCCGGCCTCGGTTTTCGCCTATAATGGAAACCGAGGACGATCATCTGAAAAATGGCCAAATCCAAGCCCTTTGGTCATGGGAGGAGCCAGCACTTGTAGTGCACTGGTCCCTCTCACATGCCAGGACACCAACCGGGCACCCTAGGGGGCACTGCAGTGGACTTCACAAATTGATCCCAGGTGCATAGCTCCCTTGCCTTGGGTGCTGAGCCCCCCAAAACCCACTACCCACAACTGTATAACACTACCATAGACCTTAAAGGGTGAAGGGAGGCACCTAGATGTGGGTACAGTGGGTTTTGGGTGGGTTTTGGAGGGCTCCCATTTACTACCACAAGTGTAATAGGTATGGGGGGGATGGGCCTGGGTCCACCTGCCTGAAGTGCACTGCAGTACCCACTAAAACTGCTCCAGGGACCCACATACTGTATGACATTTGAGGCTGGCATAGAGGCTGGAAAAAAATGTTTTTTAATTCATTTGTTTCGGTGGGAGGGGGTTGGTGACCACTGGGGGAGTAAGGGGAGGTGATCCCCGATTCCCTCCGGTGGTCATCTGGTCAGTTTGGGCACATTTTCGAGGCTTAGTCGTGAACAAAAAGGGACCAAGTAAAGTTGGCAAAATGCTCGTCAGGGACACCCTTCTTTTTTCCATTATCGACCGAGGATGGCCATCTGTTAACCACGCCCCCGTCCCGCCTTCGGTACACTGCCAACATGCCCCCTTGAACTTTGGCCGTCCCTGCGACGGAAAGCAGTTGAGGCCAGCCAAAATTGGCTTTCAATTATGTCAATTTGGCCGGCCCTGAGAGAAGGCTGCCCATTTCCCGATTTGTGTCGGAAGATGGGCGCCCTTCTCTTTCGAAAGTGAGCTGGATAGTAACATAGTAAATGACAACAGATAAAGACCAGTATGGTCCATCCAGTCTGCCCAACAAGATAAACTCACTTCACATGTTATGAGATACTTTACACGTATACCCAAGTTTGATTTCTCCTTGCCATTCCCAGGGCTCAGACCGTTGAAGTCTGCCCATCACTCTTCTTGTACTAAGTTCTGAAGCTAATGTCAAAGCCCCTTAAAGTTTACACTCAAGCCCATCCATATCTATTCAGTCACGATAGACTGTAGAAGTCTGCCCAGCACCGGTTTTGTTTCCTAATTACTGACGTCACCACCTAATCTCCACTAAGATTCTGTGGATCCATTCCTTCTAAACAGGATTCCTTTTATGTTTATCCCATGTATGTTTGAATTCCATTACCGTTTTCATCTCCGCCACCTCCCGCGGGAGGGCATTCCACATATCCACTACCCTCTCCATGAAAAAATAGTTCCTGGCATTACTCCTGAGTCTGCGAAATGATAAGTAATACTTATGCATATAAATGACTAAAATGCCACTATTTACACAAGTTCTTGCTGCCTAAAACTTGACAGCGCCTTATAAAACTACCCCTGTGCTGGGAGCTCTGTATAACAGATAAGGCTATTTTATAATCATAACCACCAAAAAGAAGAGCAGTGTCAAACTGGGAACACACGTGCATAAGTGGCACTAAATAAACATATATGCATTGATTTTATAAACATCCAAAAGATATGATTGTAAGTGACACCACTTAAATGTATTTGATGTATGCCATAAATGTACTTCTGCAGTGGCTGGCAGTAAGGGAGCCTTCTTCAGAAAAGCACACATAAGTACATAAGTATTGCCACACTGGGACAGACCAAAGGTCCATCAAGCCCAGCATCCTGTTTCCAACAGTGGCCAATCCAGGTCACAAATACCTGGCAAGATCCCGAAAAAGTTCAATACATTTTATGCTGCTTATCCTAGAAATGGCAGTGGTTTTCCCCAAGTCAATTTAATAATGGTTTATGGACTTTTCCTTTAGGAAGCCATCCAGACCTTTTTTAAACATCTGCCCCATGAAAATGGATTTGGCACTTCTCCAGGCTCGAGGTCCCAAATTCAAGCTAGTCAGGAGGTAAGCGTGAAACACTGAATAAGCAGGTATAAAGGCAGTCAGGTAAAAGTGTTGTGCTGTATGCATATTGCCTTTCTAAAATACAGAATACAAGTATACTGAAAGGAGTGCCCAGAGCATGTCTCCTTTCTGTGTAGAAGAAAGGTGTGGTAGCCGTGTTAGTCCACTTTTAAAGGTAATCAATAGAAATCAAACAAAATAAAACATGGAAAAGAAAATAAGATGATACCTTTTTTATTGGACATAACTTAATACATTTCTTGATTAGCTTTCAAAGGTTGCCCTTCGTCAGATCGGAAATAAACATTTGCTTATTTCCGATCTGAAGAAGAAGGGCAACCTTCGAAAGCTAATCAAGAAATGTATTAAGTTATGTCCAATAAAAAAGGTATCATCTTATTTTCTTTTCCATGTTTTACTTTGTTTGATTTCTATTGCTTACCTGTGTAGAAGAAAAAAAGCATAGAATCTATTCAAACTCAGCACTCTCCTTTCATCCCATACATCTCATTCCAAAATACATAAGAATATAAGTGTTGCCATATTGGCACAAACCAAATGTCCATCAAGCCTGGTATCCTGTTTTCAACAGTGGCCAATCCAGGTCACAAGTACCTGGCAAGATCCCAGAACAGTAAAACAGATTTTATGCTGCTTATCCTAGGAATAAGCAGTGATTTTCCCAAGTCCATCTTAATAATGGCTTATGCACTTTTCTTTTAGGAAATTATCCAAACCCTTTTAAACCCTGCTAAGCTAACTGCTTTTATCACATTCTCTGGCAACGAATTCCAGAGTTTAATTATTCATTGAGGGGCCCTTTTACAAAGGCATATAAGGGCCTATGCACATCCAGCATTACAGCCCAGCTACCGCATGTCCCAGGCGGTAATTCTGAATTTGGCGTGCGCTAAAAACCCAGGCTTCTACCTCCCCCTACTTGTTACACTTGTGGAGGAAACTGTGAGCCCTCCAAAATCCACCAGAAACACAATGTACCCACATATTGGTGCTCCCTTCACCTGTAAGGGCTATGGTAGTGTTGTACAGTTGGGGGTAGTGGGTTTTGGGGGGCTCAGCAGACAAGGTATTTTGTTTTGTTACATTTGTACCCCGCGCTTTCCCACTCATGGCAGGCTCAATGCGGCAGGCAATGGAGGGTTAAATGACTTGCCCAGAGTCACAAGGAGCTGCCTGTGATGGGAATCGAACTCAGTTCCTCAGGACCAAAGTCCACCACCCTAACCACTAGGCCACTCCTCCACTCCAAGTAAGGGAGCAATGGTCATATGTGTACCTGGGAGCATTTTATAAAGTCCACTGCAGTGCCCCCAGGGATACCCTATTGCTTTCCTGGGATGTCACTTTTCCACTATTCTACCTGATGCCAAGCTTTCTATTTTTTTAATAACATTTGGGCCTTGTGTCTATTGTTTATCATTAGATTTGGGCTTTGAATTCAGATCTTTAGATGAAAAGGAGGTCTCATTATATATATCTAAATACCAGAATGCTATTTTTCCATACTTCAGAGCAAGAGTGTACATTCCCTAATTACCTGTCCCAATGCAACTGAAGCTTTTACCTCCTCAGTGCATGTAAATGGTTTCACTCCTGTGTGTATTCTTTGGTGCGTTGTGAGGTTTACCTTCTGACCAAAGCTTTTACCAGACTCTATACATGGTTTCTCTCCCATGTGGACTTTCTGATGCACTTTCAGATTTACATTACAACCAAAACGTTTACCACACTTGGAACATGTGAATGGTTTCACTTTAGTGTGGATTTTCTTGTGTATTTTGTATGTTTTGCGTTTGGATGTATTTATTTGAAAATGGACCAAAAAATAAAACATCCAAATCACAAAACATTTTTCCAAACAGCATTTTCAAAAGGAAAAGAGAGACTGTTTCTTGTAGAAAATGACCTTTCCTGTTCTGATTTTGGATGTTTTACAAAAAACGTCCAAATTCAGACTTAGATGTCATATCCAAAAATGCTCCTTGTGCATTTCACTTGCCCAAAGTCAAAGGAAGCAGCAGTGGGAATGCAACCCATGTTGCCAGGATCAAAGCCTGCTGCACTAACCATTAAGCCATTCCTCTATTTTGGACATTTTGCATTTGGACATTTTTTGTTCGAAAATGGACCAAAAAAAAAGGATGTCCAATTCATAAAATGTCCAAATCACAAGATGTCCATAGCATTTTCGAACACAAAAGATAGAGGTCTATCTTTTTCAAAAATTACCTTCTTTCCTGTTCAGAATTTGGACATTTTTGTAAAACATCCAAATTCTGATTTAGGCTTTCTATTGAAAATGGCCCTCCATGCCATACTTTTTATTGTTAATTTGAATATTTTGACTGCTGTAATTGCCTATTGCTCATGTTTTATCTATTCCTACTGTACACTGCCTTGAGTGAATTCCTTCAAAAAGGCAGAAAATAAATGCTAATAAATAAATAAATGTTCTAAAGGTGCCTCTTAGGTGTTTCATTGGTTTTATGCTGACATTGAGGGGCATAATTGAACGAAAACGTCTATCTCCATGGGCGTTTATCTCCGAGAACGGGTCCGTGAAGGGGCGGACTGAACCGTATGTTCGAAAAAAAATAGATGTCCATGTTTTATTCGACAATTTGTGAGCTGGGCGTTTTTGTTTTTCAGTGATAATGGAAAATGAAAGCGCCCAGCTCAAAAACGAATAAATCCAAGGCATTTGTTCGTGGGAGGGGCCAGGATTCGTAGTGCACTGGTCCCCCTCACATGCCAGGACACCAACCGGGCACCCTAGGGGGCACTTTTACAAAAAAAAAGGTAAAAGAGCTCCCAGGTGCATAGCACCCTTCCCTTGTGTGTTGAGCCCCCCAAATCCCCCTCAAAACCCACTGCCCATAAGTCTACACCATTACTATAGCCCTAAGGGGTGAAGGGGGGCACCTACATGTGGGTACAGTGGGTTTGGGGGGGTTGGACGACTAAGCATTAAGCAGCACAATTGTAACAGGTAGGGGGGGATGGGCCTGGGTCCACCTGCCTGAAGTCCACTGCACCCCCTAACAACTGCTCCAGGGACCTGCATACTGCTGCCAGTGAGGTGGGTATGACATTTGAGGGTGAAAATAAAAAGTTGTGGTGGGAGGGGGTTAGTGACCACTGGGGGAGTCAGGGGAGGTCATCCCCGATTCCCTCTGGTGGTAATCTGGTCATTTAGGGCACTTTTTGGGGCCTTATTCGTGAAAAAACAGGGTCCAGGAAAAGTGCCCTAAATTCTAGCTACAAACGCATACTTTTTTTCCATTATCGGCGAAAGGCGCCCATCTCTCCTCGGCAGATAACCACGCCCCAGTTCCACCTTCGCCAAGCCTCCGACACGCCCCCATCAACTTTGTACGCTTCCGCGATGGAGTGCAGTTGAAAACGTCCAAAATCGGCTTTCCATTATACCGATTTATTCGTTTTTGTGAGATAAACGTCTATCTCCCAATTTGGGTCGAAATCTAGGCGTTTTTCTCTTTCAATTATAAGGTGGATAGTATTATATCTCTGCTATTTGAGGGCCCCTTTTACCAAGTTGCACAAAAGGGTGCCGGCACTGGTGTTGGCACATGTTTTACACGCACACCGAGGCCCCCAAAAGGGAAGTCTCGCCTTCTGCAGGAAATGGTCGTGCGGCAAGTAAAACATTTGCCATATGGACATTTCAGGAAAGAGCCCTTACCGCCACCTATTGAGGTGGCGGTAAGGGCTTCCGCATTAACCTGGCAGTATCTGGGCAGCGTGCAGCACCTGAACTTCAGGGAATCACTAAAAACCAAAACTCTTCAAAAAGGCCTACCCCAACGACTCTACGTAAACCTCTTCACCCAGAAACACAGCATGCCTAATGATCGCACTGGACAACACACAATCTTCATCCCTTCCAACCCTCCACATAAACCTCATTCGATCACTATACAACCTTGTATTTGCTATCAACCGACTGGGCAAATGCCTTGACGGTACTATGTAAGCCACATTGAGCCTGCAAATAGGTGGAAAAATGTGGGATACAAATGCAACAAATAAATAAATTACCGCTGGGTACACTCCAGTGCTACAAAAACAAATACATTTGTTTGGAAATGACGGCACACTAGGGGTGGCCCGGTGGTACTTCCTGTTTAGCAAGCAGTTAGCCCGCGTTGGGCTTACCGCCGCTTAGTAAAAGGAGCCCTGAATGTTCTTCCATGCTGTCTATTACGGTATCATTTGTTTGTACTAACATTTATCATATTTCTGTTAGATTGTTCTATGGTGTTATGAAATGTGTATATTTCTGATACTGTTTCACATTGTAAATGTAAGCCGCTTAGAACTTCTCAGTAAAGTGGGTTATAAATGCCAAATTAAATTAAATTATTAATCCTCTTACTAGTTTTCAATTTGCCATTTCCAAGTTTCTCTCATTGATTGTATTTATGCTTACATTTGGTCATTTTACTGCTGTTAACAAAAATTGTAATTTTTTTATGTTGAACTGTACTTGCTGTACATCACCTTGACTGAATCTCTTCACAAAAGTGTCTACAAAAATCACAATAAATAAATAATCTTTTATACTTCTAAGGCGTCACTCTACAAGTCTTTATCCATGTTTTATAGTGCTTGAGGACACACTAAAATGAATGTTGACCTTAGAAAAATGCTTTCTTCTTGAAGTATGTAACAGTATTGATTATATCCCCTTCTCCTGCCTCAGGTCAGCTATCGAGACACTTGCATAAGGTTTATTGTGCAGGGTCTGCACTAATTTTGTAGCCCTTCATTAGGTTGCCTCTAAACCAGTTGTTCTTACCCCAGTCCTCAAAGACTACCTGACCAGCCTGGTTTTCAGGGTAATCACAGTAGGATTGTGCAATGTTTTGCAGATAAATGGCCAAATGCAACAAAAAAAGCAATATTCTAAAGAAATTGGCATGGATTCTAAATGAATTAAAAAAAACCCTTGGTTTTCAATGCTTATATAGTTTATGGAGCTAGGAACGCAACACACAGGGGGTCTTTTACTAAAGCTTAACTCAAGTTATTTGCAGCAGGGCCCATTTTATTCCTATGGGCTCTGCTGCAGATAACTTGAGCTAAGCTTTAGTAAAAGCCACCCTATGGATCAAATCCTTGGGAGGGGTAGCTAGAGATTTGCAGGTGAAGCCAAATGCACTACACAGTCAAATTATAAGCCGCTGAATAGTTATCTATTGGCAGCAGAAGGGAGGACGAGCCCTTGCAGGAGCCCATGGGCTCAGCATTTGGTTCCTAAATAAGGATACACCCCATACTTGTCCAGTGAGCTTCTTTAGAGGAGTTTCCTATTTTTCTGCTACTCAGAGGATAATTATACACTGGCTTCTAACTTCATCTGTAAGCCTCTAGTCTCCGCCTGAGGATCATGGGCTCAATCTCCAGTGAGCTTGACAGATAGAGAGTAGAACCACCTCTAGACAGGGCAAACAAGCAAGGGCCACTTGACTATCCTGTTGAAAACTTTTTGACAAGCAGTCAAACAAACCTATGCCAGCTTTAGGGGCCAATTCAGAAAGCCAGGTGTTAGAGCTGTCGGTGAAGGTAGAGCGCACAGCTTCTAACATGAACATAACACAAACGTTTTGCTGTCCGATGCAGTAAGCTATTCATATGCAAATCTGAAGCATATAGAACTTGTTCACTAATCATGGTGAGCACACTAGATGTGTACGCACAAGTTTCTGTGCTGAGATACTGGATACATGTCCGAATATAATTTGCACATATGCTGAAATATTATTTATTGTTTGGGTAAATAGTGGCATCATAAAAATTTTAACCCTGATTCTATAAAAGTCCCCAAAAACAGTTTGTGCAAATTTAGGTGCCTTCCTAATTTGCATGTGCAATTTAACTGAATAACAAGCCAATTAGTGCCAATAATTGGCTTTTTAACAAACAATTATTGGCACTAATTAGATTTAATTGGGACCAACACACATAAAGCTAGGTGTGGGATCTGTGCCAAAAATTTGCACGCAGTCCAAAAAAGGGGGCTCAGAAATAGGAGGGTCATAGGCATTTTAGAGTGGAATGGTGGTGTAGCTTTGAGTTACACACTCCTTCTGCAGTTTGACTTGTCTAGCGCATTTGACATGGTAAATCATAATATTCTTACAAAATTATTGGATAAACTTGGAATCGGTGGAAACATCATTAAATGTATAAAAGGTTTCATTACCACAAGAGCCTATCGAGTTAAATCAACCATATCAACCTTGTCTCCATGGTCATAAAATGCGGGGTCCCCCCAAGGATCGCCTCTTTCCCCGATCCTCTTCAACCTTATGATGATCCCTCTAGTCAAATCCCTATCTAAATCTGGTCTCAATCCCTTCATTTACACAGATGATGTCACTATATTCATCCCCTTCAAATCCAACTTAGCAGATATCTCTGATAAAATAATTAACAGAATGAACATCTTAGCCTCCTGGGCCAACGCTTTTAAGATGAAATTGAATAAAGAGAAAACACCATAGTCTAATTCTCACTTCCCAGTACTCTACATTCATTCCAACTTCACTCAACCTCCCAGAAATCAACATTCCCATATCTGACAACCTAAAAATTTTAGGAGTATTATTGGATAACCACCTAACTTTGGAAAATCACGCAAAAGCTACGGCAAACAAAATGTTCAACATGATGTGGATGTTGAAACGCGTGAAATCCTACCTTCCCCTAAAAACCTTATGAAACTTGGTTCAATCCACTGTACTTACCCACGTTGACTACTGCAATAGTATTTTGATTGGATGCAAGGCCCAAATTCTGAAAAAACTTCAAACCGCCCAAAACATGGCAGCCAGACTTGTTTTTGGTAAGTCACGGATTGAGAGCGCAACACCTCTCCGTGAAAGACTTCATTGGCTCCACATTACTGAACGAATAAACTTCAAAGTCCTCACTCTGATTCATAAGATAATCTATGGAGAAAGCTACATGTATAATCTGATTGACCTTCCAACCAGAAACAGCTCTAAATCTTCTCGAATTTATTTAGACTTAGATCTTCCCAATTGCAAAGGACTCAAGTACAAAACATATTATGCATCCAACTTCTCCATCATAGGCACTAAAATCTGGAACGCCTTACCAAGGTCCATTCGAATAGTCAATAACCATCTACCCTTCCAGAAGCTGCTAAAAACTTACCTCTTCAAGCAAGCCTACTCAAAGGATCTGACTTAAATTAGGAATTAGCCCTTCACTATACATTCTTCCTCACTAAACAACATACCTTTCCCAATTACACTCCTTCCTCCCACTCTTCTACCTCTACCATCCTTCTACCCTATCCATCTTACTCACCCATATCTTATTGACCACCTCTTTATTCACTATATTACAGCCATATCCATTCTATGTTACTTTGTAATCCTGACATACTATAATGCTTATTTTCGAAAGAGAAAAACGCCTATAGTGCGACCTAAATCGGGAGATAGACGTTTGTCTCGCAAAGGTGCCCAAATCGGTATAATCGAAAGCCGATTTTGGGCGTTTCCAACTGCACTCCATCGCGGAAACAAATAAAATTGACGGGGCGTGTCGGGGCGTGGTTATCAGCCGAGGAGAGATGGGCGTCTTTAGCTGATAATCGAAAAAAAAAAGGCGTTTTTACTGCGATTTTGGGTCACTTTTTTTGGACCATTTTTTTCACAAACAAGTCCCAAAAAGTGCTCCAGCTGCCCAGATGACCACTGGAGGGAATCGGGGATGACCTCCACGGACTCCCCCAGTGGTCACTAACCTCCTCCCACCAAAAAAAAACCCACTTTACAAACTTTTTTTCCAGCCTGTATGCTAGCCTCAAATGCCGTACCCACCTCCATGACAACAGAATGTGTTTGATCCTGTCACAGCCTTTCCCTGGGTCAGTTGTGGCTCTCGGGTGCAGTACAGGGTCACATCAGCATTGCATTGTGGTGGGTGTAGGGTATTGGCCTCCGTGATTTCATTAGCTTGTGTTACAGTCTCACAATGTTGGTAGTTGATAGGCTCTTCTCCCATGGTGCTTTTCCCCCTGCCTACTGTGTCAGAGTGTGCCCTGTTGTGTTTCCTGTTGTAGTCCATGCGGTAGTTGCCATTTTTGTAAGCCAGTTTTAGTTCCCTTTCCTGTGTTAGCCACGTTAGACAACTTAGTTCTTCCCTTGAATGTGGCTGAAAGAGGGCATTGTACAGCATTCTGCCAGCTCTGACCTACTGCTCATCTCAGTACCAGGGAGACTCGTTGCCAGTGGGGCACAACCTCTGATCTGCAGTTAACTGTGAGTAAAGGCGGTTATTCCAATAAAGGACGTTTTCGGAGAGATTAGTCTTCAGGTGTCAACTGGTGTGCCAATGTTATATAGCAGCAACCAGTCCTAGAGGCCTGCGTGTATGCAGGTCCCTGGAGCACTTTTAGTGGGTACCGCAGTGCACTACAGCCAGGTGACCCCAGGCCATCCCCACCCCACCTGTAACACTTGTGCTAGTAAATGGGATGCCTCCAAAACCCACTGTACCCACATGTAGGTGCCCCCTTCACAACTAAGAGCTATGGTAGTGTTGTACATTTGTGGGTAGTGGGTTTTGGGGGAGGGGGGTTGGGAGCTCAGCACCCGTGGTAAGGGAGCTATGCATGTGGGAGCTTTTTCTGAAGTCCACCGCACTGACCTAGGGTGCCCAGTTGGTGTCCTGGCATATCAGGGGGGCCAGTGTACTACCAATCCTGGCCCCTCCCATGACCAAATGACTCGGATTAGGACGTTTTTGAGCTGGGCGTTTTTAGTTTCCATTAGCGCTAAAAAAAACATACGCACAGCTCAAAAACGTCCATTTTTTCGAAAATTCGGTTTGGCCCGCCCCTTCACGGACACATTCTCGGAGATAAACGCCCATGGAGATAGGCGTTTCCGTTCGATTATGCCCCTCTATGTAAGCTGCATTGAACCTGCTAATAAGTGGGAAAGCGCGGGGTATAAGTGTTACAAATAATAATAATAGTAATTACAGAATAATGGTGCTCAGCATGTAAATCTAGGCGTGGTCATTTGCACTATGTTTTCATTGGTGCAAATAGCCGTGCCAAAATGTACGCATGACTCTTTGCTTAAGTGTGTATTCTATAAACCGTATTGAACTTTAGGCATGGCTTATAGAATGCTGTTTATGTAGGTGTTTCTTGAGGCCAATTTTTTAGGTGCCATATATAGAATCTAACCCTGTGTGCACAAACGTTTTGTGATGTTGATATTTATGTGCAGAACAACATTCCTGTACATGCATAGATAAAATGGTTCCTGCTCAGATGTGTGCACGGAATTTTTCACCACCTGTTCTGTCTTAAAAAGTTATGGCTACTGTTATGCTCACAACAAAGTAAATCTTCTTGACTATACCGTAAAAGATCAAGGTAAACCTTCTATGCTTTCTCTGACATGGCATTGAAACGTATGCCCTATGCTCAGCCTTAGTCTTCTGCGCATTCCTTTGCACTGTGGCCAAACAGTTAATAGGTTCATTCATTTTCATTTTAAAATGCTGTGAGCATGGCATGTTGGTTGCATGGCATGTTGCTACTGATTGGGTTTCTGCCAGGTACTTGTAACCTGGCTTGTCTACTGTTGGAAGCAGGATACTGGGCTAGATGGTCTGACCCAGAATGGCTATTCTTGTGTTCTTTTATGTTTATACTTTTATTTTTATTTATTTTGTACACTGGCTTGGAAGACCTATGTATAAATCTTTTTTTAAATAAGTAAATAAAATATGACAGTGAACTATAAATATACCAGCTGTAATGTGTGTTTTGGACAGCCAGTTATTGTATCATGTATTGTTAATGCTGCTTAGCTGTTATTACTATTCATCATCAACCCAAGACAAAAGCTGAACTTTTATTTTCATCTAGGCATTCAGAGTAACAGGATCATGCCATATGTGTTCCTCTCCCACTCCTATTCAAGGTGACTTTTAAACTGTTCTATCTCTGGATAAAGCCAGAGAGAAGTGTGCAAAGGAACAAACATATTTGAGCTAGTTTAGCTCCCTGCTGTGGTCTTCACTTTTTCTTCTCTGAGGATACCTCCTTTCTTCACTCCTAATGTAGTTGTGGTTAGTATTTCCCCAGTGCAGAATGAACTCCCAAAAGTATATTTGATTTTCCAGATGACCCTCCAAGCCTTATGAGTAACCAAAACATTCCTGAGAATTAAAGGATAAGGACTTTTCCACTCTGACCTCATCTTTATTCATAAATCCTTTCAGCCACAAAAGAGAATGCAAAAGCCCTCAGGCTGAACAGATCCCTGTACCCAAACCATAAGGTTTCGTTTTGTTTGCCTGAAGTTGTCTGCTTTCTCTAGTAACTGCTAGTTGTTAGCAGGTTATCCTGTGTCTAGTCCCTATAGAGCTAATATAGCATATGAATATTCTTTTTTCTTTTTTTGTCATGTGTGAAGATTAACTCTCAAATTGCTTTCAATTGACTGTCTATACCCTGACATTCAGTCTACCTGACTTTTCATATTTGAATCTGATTTCACATATTTTTCTCTGAACAATAAACTCAGCCAAGGTTGAAGCCAAACCTTTTTACACCTAATGGATTCAGAGGAATCCCAGCATCCTTCTCAGGGATTCACAGTTTCAATCATTTCAGTATCTTTTAACCACCTCCTTTTCTAAAGTCAATACCTCCTAGGCTGTCTGCTGAAGGACTGTTTTTATTAATGTTACCAAATTTGAATTCCACTCAGTACACTTTGAAATATAAATAAACTGTATATATGTGGCTGTGTTTTCCCCAGACTGGTTCAAGGCCAGGCCTATTACATATATTGCTTGTCTATTGAAAAACATGAAGTCCTATATACAGTATATATATATATATATGTCAATAGATACAACAAAGAGCAGCATGCCAAATCACATCATACTACTACTAATAGTAACATAGTAAATGACGGCAGAAAAAGACCTGCATGGTCCATCCAGTCTGCCCAACAAGATAAACTCATATGTGCTACTTTTTGTGTATACCTTACCTTGATTTGTACCTGTCCTTTTCAGGGCACAGACCGTATAAGTCTGCCCAGCACTATCCCCGCCTCCCAACCACCAGTCCCGCCTCCCACCACCGGCTCTGGCACAGACCGTGTAAGTCTGCCCAACACCATCCCCGCCTCCCGCCACCGGCTCTGCCACCCAATCTCGGCTAAGCTCCTTAGGATCCATTCCTTCTGAACAGGATTCCTTTATGTTTATTCCATGCGTGTTTGAATTCTGTTACCGTTTTCATTTCCACCACCTCCTGTGGGAGGGCATTCCAAGCATCCACTACTCTCTCCATGAAAAAATACTTCCTGACATTTTTCTTGAGTCTGCCCCCCTTCAATCTCATTTCATGTCCTCTCGTTCTACCGCCTTCGCATCTCCGGAATAGGTTCGTTTGCGGATTTATACTTTTCAAATATTTGAACATCTGTATCATATCACCCCTGTTTCTCCTTTCTTCCAGAGTATACATGTTCAGGTCATCAAGTCTCTCCTCATACGTCTTGTAACGCAAATCCCTTACCATTCTCATAGCTTTTCTTTGCACTGCTTCAATTCTTTTTACATCCTTCGCAAGGTACGGCCTGCAAAACTGAACACAATACTCTAGGTGGGGCCTCACCAATGACTTATACAGGGGCATCAACACCCCCTTTCTTCTGCTGGTCACACCTCTCTCTATACAGCCTAACAACCTTCTAGCTACGGCCACCGCCTTGTCACACTGTTTTGTCGCCTTCAGATCCTCAGATACTATCACCCCAAGATCCCTCTCCCCGTCCGTACCTATCAGATTCTCCCCGCCTAACACATACGTCTCCCGAGGATTTCTATTCCCTAAGTGCATCACTTTGCATTTCTTCGCATTGAATTTTAATTGCCAAACCTTAGACCATTCTTCTAGCTTCCTCAGATCCTTTTTCATGTTTTCCACTCCCTCCCGGGTGTCCACTCTGTTACAGATCTTAGGATCATCCTCAAATAGGCAAACTTTACCTTCTAACCCTTCAGCAATGTCACTCACAAATATATTGAACAGAATCGGTCCCAGCACCGATCCTTGAGGCACACCACTACTCACCTTTCCCTCCTCCGAGCGAATTCCATTCACCACCACCCTCTGGCTTCTGTCCGTCAACCAGTTCCTAATCATTTCAATAGTGCTACTAGACATACACAGTGCTATACACATTACACGCAGGTACTTTTTCTGTCCCTAGATTGGCTCACAATTTAAGTTTTTGTACCTGGGGTATTGGAGGATTAAGTGACTTACTCAAGGTCACAGGGAAGTATAGTGGGAATTAAACCCAGGTTGCCGGAATCATAGCCCACTGCACTAACCATTAGTCTACTCCTCAACTCTGTATTTTTGTGCATATAAACCGCAGCTAATACTCATTTTTACATTTTGACTAAAGGGGTCATGGATAATACAAAGGTGTGGTTTATATGTGTTCCTGTTACATAAATGTGAAGTGGACCATGTAATGTGAAGTTTACCACAACACAACAACAAAAATCATATGAAAAATTTAAGTGTGGTTAAATCGTGCTATTAAACCTAAAATGAGGTGGGGAGGAACATGTTTGGCACATGTGCAAAAAGGGTGTGCAGCAAGTGTGGCTTTTGTGTTCATGCCTAGACAAACACAGAAGTGTCAGCACAGGTTGGTGCCTGTTCTTCTGCTTGTAAATATCGGGTTGTGTGCTTTCACTTTTATGCAAACATGTTTGTCACTTACTATCAGCGTTTAAATCTTGCATGGGCTTAATGGCCTCATTAGCATCTATTTAAATACATTTTATACAATTTGTGGCTATCTTTACTGGGCAAGTTAACACCTGCACTCGAGCCCTCTGAGCATTTGCTGCAGCTAATACTTAGGTGCAGCTTATGTAGAGGTACATTTACAGGACAGCAGGAAATCCACGGCTTATACACAAGAGTGGCTTATCCCCATAAGCAGAAAAAGAAAAAAATCAGACTATAAATAACATTGGTTCAAACTATGATATACAAAATATAAAGAAAAGAACCACTCAAAACACAATACATAAATATAATCATAACTTTACAATTCAGAAAATAAATGAAAATGGTGCTCAGAAGCCAATATTGTGATACCTCGTGATTAACAACACCACCTGGCGATCACTAGTTCAATCATTGCAAAGTAAGCCAAAAGTTTATGAAAAAAACAAAAACTTATCTGTATCAGATGAAATCGAATCCAATGAGTCACTGGAAGGGAGGTGATAGCATGCCAGACCAAAGTGTCCAAATAGTGTCCAAACAGTTATTCAATATATCCAAGCAGTTGTTCAATAAAGATATGAAAATTCAAGAAAACCCATAATATTTTTCTTTCCTAATCCTCAACATTATCATGTTTTGCTAAAACGCTTCTTCAGGAGAATGGATCAAAAATCAGCAGAACCTACAATAAAAAAAAAACATTTTAAAAAAACAAAAATAACTCCAACAAAACCAAAATAAAAAAACAACATTCTCTAAACAAACTTCTGATGACTCAGAGACCGAGCTCATCGGTGGTTCCCACACAAGCGCAAATTACGAGTAGCGCTCATCTGTCGAATAAATATGACCTCACACTCCAATAAAAAGACAAAACATTCACCAATAGGGTAAGTTTGAAGTCAATCACTCAAAGGCCATTCTACATCCCAATTTAAACCATAAGGGATAGTAGTATTCCATAAATAAATCATGATAAATCAACTTATGTGAGACATCATCACCCTGTGATATATAGAGCTACAAAAGTACCAAGCAAAGTATGGCACACAGAACGCCAATGAACAACTAATGGGGCTTCCTCCCTGCCAGTACAAATACAGATCAAATGCTCAGCAATACAACATTTAACAGCACACCTAGTTTGGCCAATACACATTTTTTGGCTCAGGCAAATAATACAATATACTACTTGTCTATTGCTGCAGTCAGTAGAGTTTTTAAGAAACAATTGTTTACTCGAATGAGGTATATTCACAGAAACATCAGTCAAAGAATGGATACAATACACACACTGGCCACAAGGGGAATGACCCCTAACTTGGGCATCTACAATGTTAGTCATAATGGGCCAGATTCTATATATGGTGCCTAGATTTGCATGCCGAAATCCAAGTGCATTCTAAAACCATGCGAGTAACTTAATTAGCTCAACAAGCCAATCAGCATTTTTAACAGCACTTAACAAGCAATAATGAGCACTAATTGACAATAATGGCAAGTTATGCGCACAACTTGGTAACTGCATTCTATAATGAACTGCACCTAAATGATGAAGTGCGCAGTTCAAAATAAATGTGCAGAGTTCAAAAGGAGCGTGTTTATGTGCATTTCATGGGCGTTCAACAATTTACGCATGTAGTTATAGAATACGGTCCAGTTCACCTAAATCTACATGCCGGGATATATGCCAGGCTTTCAATGGTGTAAAAGGGCATGCACAGATTTAGGTGCGATGATATTGACTAATCATATTCTATATACAGTGCATAAATCTTATAGAATACGCTTAGGCGAAACTGAGTTCCCCTTGGATTTTTTTAGGCACCATATATAGAATCTGGCCCAATAGACTTAGACAACATCTCACCTAAATGTTTTGTTGAGTTTAAAAGCAACTTTAAGAAAAGCTTGAAACTGAGGATGCACCTCCAAAACTTTCCAGTGTTTGTGTATAACCTTACATGTAAGAAGAGCCTTAGAAGAATAAGGCAAAACACAAACAAGGGAGGCTGAAGTCTCACAAGGCCAAGGATTCAAAAGCCATTCACGATGACAATTGTGTAAACCGTACCTAACTTTAAGCACGGCTTATAGAATAGCGCTTTTTCAGTGCCAATTTTTTTAGATGTCATATATAGAATCTCCCCCATGTACATATAAATACAGTAGATAGCAACATGTATATATCTAAAAGGCAGATTTTGCAGCCTACATGTGTAAGCACTGCCACTTACATATCTAAGTGCCAGAGTTTACAAAATTGCACATGCAAAGGGAGTCATGTTAGGAAGTCAGCGTCGAAACTCAAACTTTTAGATTGCTGAAGTAGTTTTTAACACTAGAGAGGTAAGTATAATTTAGCCCTGAATCATTCCTCCAAAGCCAGATCCAACCAAGCAGTTAGCTGACACTTATGTGTAATTCAGAATAAGTAAAAATGCCTCCAGGGAATTGTTTTGCATTATGAAGGCAATTCTAAAAAGTGCACTCAGGGTCATAGGGGTGTGCCATTCGATAATGAGTGCACAGGCAAGCACCCCTTTTACAGAATCGGTGCCTATGTTGGCAAAAGTGTAAGCGCTCAAATGCAGTGGGGCAGCGGTGTTTGGAGCACATTATCACATTTGCACACTCACATGTACGTGATACATATGCTGATGTCACAAGCACAGTGACATTAAAGAAAATGGTAGCTGTAGTGAGAATTCCAAAGTTCGGTGAAGCAGATACCCTCCTGTTGGCCAGGCTTATCCTACCCAGGATCCAGGGATAGTGCTGGGCAGACTTATACGGTCTGTGCCAGAGCCGGTGGTTGGGAGGCAGGGATAGTGCTGGACAGACTTGTACGGTCTGTGCCAGAGCCGGTGGTTGGGAGGCAGGGCTGGTGGTGGGGAGGTGAGGATAGTGCTGGGCAGACTTATACAGTCTGTGCCAGAGCCGGTGGTTGGGAGGAGGGGCTGGTGGTTGGGAGGCGTGGATAGTGCTGGGCAGACTTATACGGTCTGTGCCCTGAAGAGCACAGGTACAAATCAAAGTAGGGTATACACAAAAAGCAGCAAATATGAGTTATCTTGTTGGGCAGACTGGATGGACCGTGCAGGTCTTTTTCTGCCATCATCTACTATGTTACTATGTTTCTATAACCTTATTCTACCACAATCACACCTTGCACTTGTGCACACTATGTATTTGTTCAGACCGGAACCGGCGAATGCCGCTACGGTAATATGTAAGCCAGATTGAGCCTGCAAATAGGTGGGGAAATGTGGGATACAAATGTAACAAATAAACAAAGAAGTTTCAACAGAATTGCACTGGGACTAGGAAAGAGAGAGAGAGGTCTGAACATGTGTACAGAGCACATGTGAACTAGCAGCACCGTACAAGAGCATGTTCCACTTCAGCAACCCTAACACAAGTACACATATGCAATCATTCCTTATATGTATCTATAGTCTGACTGCAAGGACCCAAGAAGCTCTGCTCAGGTTATGCCATCTGACTGCTCCACCAGGCTGGACTATGGTCAGGTATCCCTTCAAATGCACAAGACACAGCAGGGGATAAAGGAGGGTGAACACATCACAGGAGGAAAGAGGGTACCAACTTGAAGGACAGCATGCAATAGTGGGAATAAGTAGCCCTGGGGGAAAGCGGTAAAAAGGAAGGGTCAGGATCTACTAAGTGCAGGAGACGGAAGGTGAAGGAGGAGCACATATGCTCAATGCAGTGGCGTAGCCACAGATGGGCCTGGGTGGGCTAGGGCCCACCCACTTAGGGCTCAGGCCCACTCAACAGTAGCACACGTTTAGTGGTAGCTGGTGGGGATCCCAAGCTCCGCCAGCTGAGGACTTCCCCTGATGGTAACTAAAATGCTACTGTCTATGATACCGGCATCTGCACATGCTCAGTTTCAGCGCATGCCTGCTGCAGATTGCCAAGATGGAAAGAAGCGTTTTCTTGCTGAAATATTTTTTGGGGGGAGGGGGAGGTAGAACACTTGGTGCCCACCCACCTCTTGCTTAGGCCCACCCAAAATTTGTTGTCTGGCTACGCCCCTGGCTCAATGGAAATTTTTAATATTCTGTATTCTAGTGATTTTACATTTCCATACCCGACTTGATTTAGACAACAGCTATGAAAGTTAATTGAAGGTAAAACAGCAAAGGTTTTCCCAGGGCGTCCAGTAGCCTTGCATTAACTCTGCACATATCCTTTGTTGGAATTAGCACCAAATTCCCCATCCAGCCTCTGCTCCCCCTGACAGGCCACATAAGGCCACATAAGGGCACAACACACTGTGGAAGATGGAGTAGGAGGAGCAAGGGGGAGAATTGTTGCCAGGCAGCTTGTATGGCCCATAGACATCCTAGCACAGCTATCAATGTGCCACATATGGCAATGAACCCCCAGAATATGGCATTAGCAGGCTGAGAGAAGACAAATACCATGGTGTGAAGACCTCCCTATCTATCCACAGTGGGTCAATCAAGATAGCAGATTAGAACCACTGTATGGAAATACTCAATCAACCTCTCTCTCCCTTTCTCTCCTTTTCCATACAGCTCAAAGACCTGAAGAAGTGGGCATGTTACCTTCACCAGTGCCGACCTCAATACCTTGAGGAGTCTGATGGCAAATGGAGAGAGAGGCAGGTCAGTAACAAATGACAGCAGCTACACATGACTGCTAGGGCTGCAATAGCCAATTAGAGAGACTAAGCGGCAGCCTAGAATGACAGCATATTGGGGCAAGTCACAAGCCTCTGACATGCAAGTGTTTCATCCCCACTTTGTTTTCCACTGCTGGCATGCCTCCATTGCCACACACCTACTCTTCAAAGGCTTACTAGAATATGAACTAAACATCAGCGTTGCATGGTCATGGTAAACATAGGCCCAAACTAAAGTGAAGCTTTCTACATCCCCCTTCCAATAGGAAGTCTGCCTAGAGGGAGCCCTGACAAAGGGACACTTCATCTGCACTTGCAGGCCCCATGCAGTTCCAATTCTTTCATATTCCATCCAGGATGAGATAGGGGGCCAGCCTTAGCAGTGAGAAGGGGCACAGGGAAATGCTGGATATTGGAATGGGAGTACAGCAGGAAAACATGCAGTCCCTGTTGGGGGTAGGGGCGGAAGAGAGGGTTAGAAAGGAAAGGGAGATAGTTGACCCTGGAAGGATAAATGGGGAGGGGGGGTTTAGAGAAATGAAGGGGAGAAGGTTGATTCCAGGGAAAGTGCCTGCATGCGGAAGGTTCCACTATGTTGTCTGATACCCTTGCCCTGATCATCATAACTGCTGCCACAACTGCACACCCAGGATTAGCATTATAACAGATACATTGACCACTGATCTGCTACATTGATAAACCACCTCCAGTAGGTACCCGGTGCTGCCCGATTACTGCCAGGTAAGCCCCTGGTGCTACACCCCCACCCCCCAAAAAAAACCCTGATGCACCAGAAATGGCTTGGCGGTGGGAATAGGCACTACTGCCAGGTTCCCGCGGTAACCCAGTCCTATTGCTAGATTGCCACGCAGCAAGTCCACAGTGGGCTTGGCAGCGCATTAGTAAAATGGCCCTTTAGTGACTAAGGGCAGACATAAATACTTGAGCGCGCCGTTCACAGTCGCTGCCTTGATTTTCTCTCCTCTCATGCCATCCTCGATCCACTTCAATCCGGTTTTCGCCCTCTACACTCGACAGAAACAGCACTTTCTAAAGTCTGCAATGACCTGCTCCTCGCCAAATCCAGAGGCCACTATTCTATCCTCATCCTCCTCGATCCGCGGCGTTTGACACTGTCAATCATGATTTACTTCTTGCCACACTGTCCTCTTTTGGGTTCCAAGGTTCTGTCCTCTCCTGGTTCTCCTCTTATCTCTCCCACCGCACCTTCAGGTTCACTCTCATGATCTTCCTCCACTCCCCATCCCACTATCTGTTGGAGTTCCCCAGGGATCTGTCCTTGGACCCCTTCTCTTCTCAATCTACACCTCTTCCCTAGGCTCACTGATCTCATCTCATGGTTTTCAGTATCATCTTTATGCTGATGACACCCAGCTATATCTCTCCACACCAGACATCACCGCGGAGACCCAGGCCAGGTATCGCCTGCTTATCCGACATTGCTGCCTGGAGTCCAGCTGAACATGTCCAAAACCGAGCTCCTCGTCTTTCCAACCTAAACCCACTTCTCCTCTTCCTCCACTCTCTATCCCGTTCACGCCCGTCTCGTCTTCCGCCAGGGTCGCTTTACTCATACTACCCCTCTCCTCAAGACCCTTCACTGGCTCCCTATCCATTTTCGCATCCTGTTCAAACTTTTTCTACTAACCTATAAATGTACTCACTCTGCTGCTCCCCAGTATCTCTCCACACTCGTCGCTCCCTACACACCCTTCCCGTGCAACATCCGCTCCATGGATAAATCCTTCTTATCTGTTCCCTTCTCCACTACTACTGCCAACTCCAGACTTTCGTGCCTTCTGTCTCGCTGCACCCTACGCTTGGAATAAACTTCCTGAGCCCCTACGTCTTGCACCATCCTTGGCCACCTTTAAATCTAGACTGAAAAGCCCACCTCTTTACATTGCTTTTGACTCGTAACCACTTGTAACCACTCCACTCGCCTCCACCTACCCTCCTCTCTTCCTTCCCCGTTCACATTAATTGATTTGATTTGCTTACTTTATTTATTTTTTGTCTATTAGATTGTAAGCTCTTTGAGCAGGGACTGTCTTTCTTCTATGTTTTGTGCAGCGCTTGCGTACGCCTTGTAGCGCTATAGAAAGGCTAAATAGTAGTAGTAGTATCTCAGTTGATAACACCCTCATCCTCCCCGTCCCATCTGCCCGCAACCTCGGAGTCATCTTCGACTCCTCCCTCTCCTTCTCTGCTCATATCCAACAGACTGCCAAAACCTGTCGCTTCTTCCTCTTCAACATCAGCAAAATTCGCGCCTTTCCTTTCTGAGCACACCACAACGAACTCTCGTCCACGCTCATCATTTCCTCTCGCCTTGACTATTGCAACTTACTCCTCACCACGGCCTCCCACTTAGCCACCTATCCCCCCTTCAATCTGTTCAGAACACTGCCGCACGTCTTATTTCCGCCAGAACCATATACTCATATCACCGCATACAATTCAAGCTTCTCCTCCTTACCTACAAATGCACCCGGTCTGCGGCTCCTCACTACCCTCTCTACCCTCATCTCCCTCTATGTTCCCGCCCGTAACCTCCGCTCACAGGACAAATCCCTCCTTTCAGTACCCTTCTCCACCACTGCCAACTCCAGGCTCCGCTCATTCTGCCTTGCCTCCCCCTATGCCTGGAACATCTTCCTCAACCCCTACGCCAAGCCCCCTCCCTACCCATCTTCAATCTCTGCTTAAAACTCACCTCTTCAATGCTGCTTTTGGCACCTAACCTTTCGAGAAATATAGTATGCCCTATCAGATCGACTCTTCACTCGTCTTTTAGATTGTACAATTGTCTCTAGATTTACACCTGTCTTTTAGATTATACACTTGTCTTTAGATTGCACACCTGTCTTTTAGATTGTACACTTGTCTCTAGATTTACACCTGTCTTTTAGATTGTAAGCTCCTTGAGCAGGGACTGTCCTTCCATGTTAAAATTGTACAGCACTGCGTAACCCTATAGCGCTTTAGAAATGTTAAGTAGTAGTATATGTGATGCTAGTAAACATTTTTCACACCACTGGTATTCAGTGTTCACTGAAGATTGGAGGGAGGCCAACGTAATGCCAATTTTGAAAAAGAGTTCCAGAGGTGATCTGGGAAATTGCAGACTGGTAAGCCTGACTTCAGTGCCGAGCAAAATAGTGGAAACTATTATAAAGAATAAATCTTCTGTCCAGTGTGCAGCAGCGACCAAAAAAAGCAAACTGGATGCTAGGAATTATTAGGAAAGAGATGGAAAACAAGACAAAGAATATTATAATGTCTCTGTATTGCTCCATGTTGCAACCTCACCTTGAGTATTGTGTGCAATTCTGGTCACTATAGAGTAATGTTTACTAAGGTGCACTATAGGCACGTTAGCGTTTTAACGTGCATAAATGATCAACGTGTGTTAACATGCCTTAGTAACCATACCCCAATATCTCAAAAGATATAGTGGAGCTTGAAAAGGTTCAAAGAAGGAAGAATGAAATGATAAAGGGGATAGAACTCCTTTCATATGAGGAAAGGCTAAAGAGGTTAAGGCTCTTCAGCTTGGAAAAGAGATGGCTGATGGGGAGGGAGATGATTGAGGTCTACAAAATCCTGAGTGGTGTAGAAGTGGGTAAAAGAGAATCAAAGTTTTTACTCTTTCAAAAAGTACAAAGACAAGGGGGCACTCAATGAAAGTTACATGCAGTGGTCTGCTGGTAAATGTTTAACAACGGCTCTCTCTCCAAATACAAAAATTAAAAAAAAAACTGTATATATGTACATAACTGTATTATACATTTTATCAGTAATAAAGGATATGTGTAGGCTGCAACCAATTTACAAATAATATTAAAACATACGGTATTCTTTACTGTAAAATTCTATATGGCCAATTGATTTTCACAGAATGCTTTGGTTGATTTCTGCCGCACTCTTGTATCTGTAGCCAACTTATGTTTGCTATTCATGCCAAGATTTAACAAATGGAGTTGTACCCAATCTGCTAACTCTTTTCCCAATAAATTTATTGACATTAAATCTGACATATGATTTACTGTCAGACTATTTCTCACCCTATATACCTACTACTGGGAAAATGGAACAAGCTGTGCTGTTACTGATTCCTACACAGACACTACATGCTAGCAGAATCTAATTCTTCCACCCTCAGTCATACATGCAGAACATGGACAGACCCTCAACTGGATACAAAAATGGGGGCCACAAAAAACATGCAGACAAAAACGGGAGTCGCCCAAGAAATCCAGATTCTATAAGCAGTGAAAATACGGTAAAACTAACAGAAATGTATTTTCTTCTGTACTCTGGTAAATATAAAATTAGAAAAGATGTACATTTACAAAAAAAAGCAAACATAATGATTTGACTATAGTGCAGCCATAATAATATGCCTGTTGGGCAGACTGAATGGGCCATTCAGGCCTTTATCTGCCATCATTTACTATGTTACTATGTTTAAAACCTCCACCGTAGGGCACTTCTGGGCTCAGTGAACCCCTGGGTATCTGGAGAACTCCCATACTCATCATGATGCTGGCTCCGGTGCATCAGCCAGTCCTGACGCTCATCAACCTCTCATGTAAGGCGAAGCATGCCCCTCTTAATTACTAGAACATGTTTTCAGAGTGAAAAAAATTTTCTTCCAAGCACCTTGGACTTCTTGAAAATGTTTATTCTTTCTGCCCTAGGACCCTCGCTCCCAGGAGTTTTGGCTGCTCCAGGTTTGAGCTTCAGCCTTCTTGTGGATGTGGGAGAAGAAACGTTGACCCTCCCATTTTTTGGGGTCCTTTAACTGGATTCAGGCTTGGGACCCAATTTCCATCATACCAGGAAATTCTCTCCTGATTTCTACACCTTTTGGTAGAGTGGCAGAAAAAAGGGATAGTAAAAGGCAACATTCCATTCTATTCACAGGATTATACACTCTCCATAATCTTTTTCATATTCCTAATGGGTAAAATATTTATGGAGTACACCCACTTATACGCCTTCATTGCAATACAGGGAGAGCTTTTTATCTCTGAAGCCATACAAAGAAAAGCTGAGTAATCTCTGAGGCTACAGTACTCTCAATTTAAGGAATTAATAAGGGGCTTCTCTTATTTTCCACTTTCAAAAAGTACTCCTAAGTAGCTGTGTATGTGTATAATCATTAATATTCAGTTAGCTAAAACATTTATCAGCTAGTATGTCTTGGTACTTAAATATGAAGCAAATATTGTAAATATATCCCAAACAGACCACAAGACAAGGTGAAGAATTTTCCTAGATTCCCATTCTCTCTCTATCCTATTATGATCATGGTTTACTGACAAGAATTAATTATCTCCTATTGTACTGTCAATGTCTATGGCAGGATGGGTCTCATTCCACAGTATGGTTGATAATTTCTCCTTTGCTTTCACAAATCTCTTTGCATTCAGGTTCCATAAATGCACAGTGGAACTGAATTGTAATTACTGTAAATTAGTATGGTGCCATACCTGGGAAACGAATAGGATGATTGGATAATCAGGATGATTGCCAGGCAAACCAGAGTATTCAAATTAAGTCAGGCATTTTCTGCATGCCGTTTTTCCCCCCTTGTTCAAAAATAGGCCAAATTTCTTTATGAAAAGATAAGGTGTGAGCACAAATTCTGCTCTCCATGAGGTACAGCTACTGAGTAAAAATGCATTTGGAGCTCTGTAGTGTACAACCCAGTTTGCAATATAGTAGAAATAAGTGAACTCTGTAGTTCCTTAGCTCCTAGATAGGAGACTCCGGCAGCCCTGGGGGCTTTGTATGGTTTACAGTTAGGTACAGGAGGTTTTAGGTGTTCCTGGGAGGGCTCACAATACAAATAAGGTGTCCCTTTTACAAAGATGTGCTGAAAAATGGCCTGAAGTAGTGTACACGCGTGTTTTGGGTGCGCACAAAATCATTTTTCAGTGCACCTGGTAAAAAAAATGCCCTTTTCTAATTTTGCTAACAATGGACGTGCGGCAAAATGAAAATTGCCGCGCATCCACTTGGGTCTGTGACCTTACCGCCAGCCATTGACCTAGCGGCTCATGCGGTACCGGGCAGTAATGACCTACGAGCGCCAAATGCCACTTGGTGCACGTCCGATACAGTGTCCAAAAGTAAAGACGTGCCAAAAATGAAATTACTGCAAGAGCCACGCGGTAGCCAGGTGGTAACTCCATTTGGCCGTACGTTGGCACGTGTAGATGCTTATGCGGCTTAGTAAAAGGGCCCCTAAGGGTGTTAACATGAGACTTGCACCTGGGTCCCTTTATGGGAGGTCCACTGCACTGACCACTAGGCTGCCCCTCTGCTCTTCTGAGATGTCTGTGTGGCCAGTTTAATAGGAATGGTTGCCACACAGACATCTCTTTGGCTTCTTTTTTTGTGCGTTTTTTCTAGAGCGCTTTTTTTTTAAATGGTACCTAAAGCAATATAACTGAGCACAAAAACATCTGGAAAATAGACATTTTCCAAACAAAAAATAGACATTTTTCTGGTTTGAAATTGCTATGTTCAGGATGAGAATTTTAGATGTTTTTCAGCAAAATGTCTACAATTGGACTTAGGTGTCATATTGAAAATGTCCCTCAATGACTTTAACATCAGTATGTCTTGCCCATTCTAGCCTTGATCAATGTCTCACCATGTTTTTGGACTAGTTAAGGAAGAGCTGGTAATGCTAATATAGCCTGGAGTAGTTATTATAATCACGGCTTCAAAGCTTAGGTGTTTGCAAATGTAGGTACTTATTTTCCAGTTAATTAGGGATTTGTGACACAAGCATCATTGCTGGATACCTTTTCTGGTGGAATCAAATAATTAGATTTGTGCCATCTCAGAACTGGCAAAAAAACTGAGTGGCGAATAGGCAGGGGAGCGGTGAAGGAGTGCTAGAAGAATTCATTCTTTTTTCTGGAGTTTAAACGCCTTTTTTTTGCACCAGGGTGCCAGAATCCCTAATTATAATATTGTATGGCTGACTATTTGTGGAAAGTATGTATACTGACAGGATCATCTGTATTTATGCATGATCTGTGCATAGACATTCCCAGAAGTATAGTCTGGGTGATGCTGGAACAGAGTTGTAATGTACATGTGTATTTTAAAAAATATATATACATGTCTAGAGCTTGAATTTATAATAAGCCACTTATATAGAATGTCATAAAAAGGCATTTATTCTATACCTATTTATTATATAACTATTACTAATCATCATTTCTATAGCACAACTAGATGTACACAGCACTACGTCCGATTCCCCGGACATGTCCTCTTTTGAGGGCATGTCCGGGGCGTCCGGCGGATTTTGCCCGCGCCCACGTTGTCCGGATTTCTGGACAATGTGGGCGCGGGTGCGGGCAGGCGCGTGCGTGCGGTGGGCGTGTGGGCGGGCGATCGGCGCCGGTGGGTCTGGTGACCTGGTCTCCCGTCCCCTCCCCTTCCTTACCATGTTCCCTGGTGGCTAGTGACGTCTTCGGGGCAGGAAAGAGCCCCCTCTTTCCTGCCCGGAGCGCTGCCTCCCCTGTCTATCATCCTTCTCGGTCTGGCTGGGGATTCAAAATGGCCACCGAGAGTTGAACTCTCGCGAGGCCGCTTCAACTCTCGGTGGCCATTTTGAATCCCCAGCCATACCGAGGAGGATGCAGCAGGCAAGGGCAGGCAGCGCTCCAGGCAGGAAAGAGGGGGCTCTTTCCTGCCCCGAAGAGAAGATGCTACTAGACCACCAGGGCTAGATAGTAAGTGAGGGGGGGTATGTGATGGGGGGAGGGGACTATGTGACGGGGGGCGTGGCGGAACCCGGACCTGAAGGGGGCGTGACAGGGGCGGGGGCATGAGGCGGGGCAGGGGCGGGGTAGGGGGGCGTGACATGTGTCCTCTTTTTCAGAGGACACAAAATGGTAACCCTATGTACACATTATATGTTGATACTTTCTCTGTCCCTAGAGGGCTCACAATCTAAGTTTTGTAGCTGGAGCAATGGAGAGTGAAGTGACTTACCCAAGGTCACAAGGAGCTGCAGTGGGAATCGAACCCTGGTTGCTGGTGCACTAACCATTTGGCCACTCCTTCACTCCATTTCATAAAAACAAGCTAGGCACCTAGGTTTCTTCACAAAATACACACTCAGAAGGAGCTCCAATAGTGCAGAATTCCTCTCACATAAATTTATTCCTGTAATGGAGTAAATGTTTGCATGTGATGTGCATGTGTATTTTATAAAATACACATCTTCTAAGATCTACCAAAACAATATCCCTAGGTGCACTTTTTCCATGTGCCTACTTGCTTTGTATGTGGAAAAGGCTTTACAAAAATGATCCTATGGAGTCCTGAGAACAAGTGTAAATTTGTGCAAAACAGTTTGCGACCCTTTTACTAAGCAGCACTAAAAAGTGTCCGGCACTATTTTTAGCATGTGGGTTTCCCATATGCTAAGGACTCTTTTAGCGTGGCAGTAAAATGGCTGTAATTTCTATTTTCCCTTTAATGACCACATGCTAAGTTTCCAATTTGCACGTGGCCATTAGCATGTGAACCCTTATTGCCACCTATTTACTAGGTGGTAAGGGCTCCTATACTAATTGGGCAGCGCACGGTGATTTACCCACGCTACCCAATTAGTGTAGGACATGCCTACTCTCTGCCTGAAAACATGCCCCCCACATTAAAAATATTTTATATTTTTTAGTGCAGCAAGCACGCATTAGTGCTTACCACAGCTTTTTTAAAAGCCCTTTTGAATGTTGTTAGGGATGGTTTCAAGAGCCTATGTGTGTGTGTGTGTGTATATATATATATATATATATATATTTAAAATTCTTCTTTTATCCCATACTATCTACCACTTACAAAGAAACATTCATGATAAAATCAAAATACACAATACAAAAATAACAACATACTTGAAAAATAAAAACATTATAAAAATAATAAAATCAATCACATACTGAACATTAGAATCATCCAAAAGCTTGCTGAAAAAATATTTATTTAAATCTTCTTATACAAAGTCATGGAGACAGGTATGTTGCTTTTTTTTAATGAAAAACTAATATATCAATACCAAACCAGAACAACAAAACCTCACAGAATTTTTTTTTTGCTCTACATACATGAATGTCAAATTCACTATGGGGTCCTTTTACTAAGGTGCGCTGAAAATGGCCTGCAGTAGTGTAGGCGCGTGTTTTGGGGTGCAGGCAGATCCATTTTTCAGCGCACCTGCAAAAAATGCATTTTAAAAATTTTTGCCGAAAATGAATGTGTGGCAAAATCAAAATTGGCGTGCATCCATTTTGGGTCTGAGACCCTACTGCCAGCCATTGACCTAGAAGTAAAGACTAATGTGGTAACCAGGCAGTAATGACCTAAGCACGTCAAATGCCACTTGGCGCATGTCCGATATATGCGTCCGAAATAAAATTATTTTTCATATGTGCGTTTCAGATGCACACCAAAAATGAAATTACCACAAGAACCACGTGGTAGCTGGGCGGTAACTCAATTTTGGCACGCGTTGGGCACATGTAGACACTTAGGCGGCTTAGTCAAAGGGCCCCTATGTAAATAAAATGGGATATTATACAGAATGCACCCACAAATGCGAAATTCAGGGGTCCTTTTACTAAGGTGAGCTAATGTATTTAGCACACGCTAATCATTAACATGCACTAAATGATAAGAAGCCCATTATCCCCCGGATTGTATATAGCACACACGTGATAAGAGAGATGTCACCATTCATGTCACAAGGAACAAGGCCTAGTCCCAGTCAATTATATCTGTCACCACTATTTTGCATATGAGCTATAGGTGGAGGATTACTCAATGAATGGTGTGAGAGATGGGCAAGAAGATGTGTGTAAGACATACTAGTGGTTTACATATTATATGCAGGTACTTATTTGTACCTGGGGTAAAGGACGTTTAAGGGGTCCTTTTACAAAGATGCACTGAAAGGTGGCTTGCGGTAGTATAGGCATGGGTTTTCGGCGTGCGCCAATCCATTTTTTCAGCGTGCCTGTAAAAAAAAACTCTTTTTCCCCCCTGAAATGGACCTACGGCAAAATCAAAATTGCCATGCGTCCATTCTGGGTCTCTGATCTTACTGCCAGCCACAGACCTAGCAGTAAAGAATTTGGGCGGTAAGGACCTATGTGTGTCAGATGCCTCTTGGCGTGGCATCCGCTATGTGCGCCAGAAAGTAAATATTATTTTTCAGCTATGCGTATCGGACGCGCTCCAAAATGAAATTACCGCAAGAGCCACACAGTAGTCAAGCGGTAAGTCAATGAGAATTGAACCTGGTTCCCCTGGTACTCAGGCTACTGGACTATCTGTTAAGCTACTCCTCAACATACTGGTGACCTCAGACTGGTGAGATGTGTCCAGACGTCTCACACTGTACAAGGACTCCTCATCAACTGTTTCTAGGACCTGCCTCTTCTGCTCAGTAGTGAACCTCATTCCTTAGCCAGGGTATCAGAAGTATTATATCTATCTGTCAAATTTACTGATAAAGTTCTCTATACTAATTCCATTGTGCCAAAGAGAGTTCCTTCTGGAGTTTCAATAAGATGTCATTTGTATAGGAAACTTATCAAGATTCGCTGGAATTCTTTTTAATCAGACCAGTGGCAGTTGTATCTTTCAGCATATTTTCTTAGTCTCTGATTGCATTTTTTGTATTTGAGGATTTTCAGTCTCTCTACATGGGGCCAGATTCTATATATGCCAATAAAATCAGCACTGAAGGAAACATGCTTAGGTGTATTCAGTAAACCATGACAGAAAGGTTAGGTGTGGTTTACAGAATATGCCTAAATCCATCCACGTGACTAGAATTTAGGTGTAGCCAATTACACCATTAAAAGCTAGTATAAATGCCCACACCTAACTTTAGGTGCAGAGGGCCCGATTCTATATATGGCGCCTAAAGTTAACAAGCATTAGGCAATTACACCTAAGCGTATTCTAAAATACCACTTGTAAATCTATGTGCGGTATTTAGAATTCGCTTAGGGCTTAGTTCATGTGACTAAATCTATGCACGTCCATTTACACCAACGAAAAGCTGGTGTAAATCCCTGCATGTAGATTTATGTGCACTGGCCCATATTTTATAACAATGTGTGTAGATTTTGGAATGCCCATTTGTCACACCCCTAAGCATGCCCCTTTTTGACTGTGTGCGTTAGAATTTAGGTGCAGTACATTACAGATACACAGCAATATACACGCATAAATTCTAACTTTTGTCAATTAGTGCTTGTTATTGCTTGTTAAGAGCTGTTAACAGCTTGTTAAAACAATTAATCTATGCAAGTAGTTATAGAATACGCCTAGATTTACACACGGTACCGCATGGAACTCTAGGCGCGCTATTTAGAATCTGGGGGAAAGCGGGTTATTCTATAACACTGTGCATAAAGTTTTGGAACACCCACAATCCCGCCCATGCTCCTCCGATGGCCACACCCACTTTTGGATCCACAAGATAGAATTTACGTGGACTATGTTATAGAATACGCTTAGTGAGTAGTGTGCGCAAATTCTAATTATTGCCAATTAGTGCTATTAATTGGTTGTTACCATACCAATTATCGGCACTGATTGGCTTGTTAATTAATTGAGTTGCACATGCAAATCAGAATATGCCCAGATTTGCGCATACAGCTTTTAGTCGCACTATATAGAATTTGGGGGATGATATATAGATTAATCACTTGGCACTGACACTTCTATATCAATTCTGTTCTTGTTTTTCTCCCATACCATCACTGCTGTTGTTCTTCTTTGAGCTTCTTATCAGTTGGAATTAGAAATGTCCCATGTGATCATAAACTTTTCATTCTTCGCAATTCTCTCAGGGTCATAAATCGAATGCTTTTGTGGTACAGTGATGCTATATTGTTAAATAGGGGCCTATTACTAGACTTTGGTAAGATTTGTACTCACTGTGGGTTTGCCAAATGTAATGTGCAGTAAGTGCAAAAGTTGTACAGTAATTGTCGACGGTGTGTCCAGCATGTCCTCTGCAGTTACTGCACAGAAAACTCCCTTACCGAGTATTAAGTTCATTTGCAATTAAATGTTGAGGATACTTTAAATGCATTTGCATCAATGGCTAGATTCTATATATGGCATGTAAAAAAAAAATCAGTGCCAAAAAAAGCACTATTCTATAAGTTGTGCTTAAAGTTAGGCGCAGTTTATAGAATAGCTCTTATGCTCAGAAATTGTGCCTAACTTTAGGCATGACCATTTGAGCCAATTAAAATGTGGTGCAAATGTACATGCCTAAATTAGGTGCATATCCCCCGTGTTCCAAAACAACGTGTAAATGCTAGGAACACCCCCGTTCCGCCCATGAACCTCTCATTTCTGTGCCCCCTTTTTTCTACTTGCACGGAAAATTTAGGCATGGATCCTGCACCTAAATTTACACACGTAAGTTCCAATTAATTTAAATGCAATTTTTGGTTACTTTTATAGAATTATGGAATAGCTGCACAAGTGACAGTGCACGCTAATTACCATAACTAACTGCAATGTGCTGTTCATACCCAATCTGCACCCATACCCTGCCTAGTCTCTGCCTTATCTTGCACTAAGCAGTTAGCGCACTGGTTGTTTTAGTGCATAAAGCAATTAAAGTGGGACTAAGCTAATGGTTAGTGCAGACCAAAACCCAGGCTAACTTTGGTAAACAAAAGCAAAAAGAGTGGAAAAGTCCTTCCACAAAAGTCGAAGAAACAACAAACAGGGTAGAGGAATGTCCCAAAGAACGAACAGAAGTCAGATATCTTCTGTCTTCAAATCTAAGCTAAAAGCCCACCTTTTTGATGCTGCTTTTAACTCCTAACCCTTATTCACTTGTCCAGAACCCTTATTTTATCATCCTCACTTTAATATTCCCTTATCTCGTTTGTCCTGTTTGTCTGTCCTAATTTGATTGTAAGCTCTGTCGAGCAGGGACTGTCTCTTCATGTTCAAATGTACAGCGCTGCGTACGTCTAGAAGTGCTTTAGAAATGATAAGTAGTAGTAGTAGTAGTAATTCTTCTTAAAATGTCACATGAATCATCTGGAGCCAACACTGTCCATGTTTCGACTGTTATGCCTTCTTCAGGGGTCACAGCTGAGGATGTATGACCGTAATCACTTGGAGAAAATGCCTTGCCTTGAATGACATGAAAAAATGTGAACCTTGAAAACATAAAAAATACACACAGTGATTACAGCAGTGGATGAGATATCATCCCATGGCTTTCAATACCATCTCTACACTGATGACCCCCAGATCTACCTCTCTACCCCCGATGTCTCAACCGGCATCCAGACCAAAGTTTCAGCCTGCCTGTCTGACATCGCTGCCTGGATGTCTCGACGTCATCTGAAGCTCAACATGGCCAAAACCGAGCTTCTCCTCTTTCCCCCTAAACCTACCTCCCCTCTCCCCTTTTCTCTATTTCGGTGGATGGCACTCTCATTCACCCTGTCTCATCTGCTCATAACCTTGGGGTCATCTTTGACTCCTCTCTCTCCTTCTCTGCCCACATTCAGCAGATTGCCAAAACCTGTCGTTTCTTTCTCTACAACATTAGCAAAATCCGTCCCTTCATCTCTGAGCACTCTACCAGAACCCTTATCCACACTCTTATCACCTCTCGTCTTGATTATTGTATCCTACTTTTCACTGGCCTCCCTCTTAGCCATCTCTCTCCTCTTCAATCAATCCAAAACTCCGCTGCGTGGCTCATCTTCCGCCAAAGTCGCTATGCCCACATTAGCCCTCTCCTTAAGTCACTTCACTGGCTCCCCATCCGTTTCCGTATTCAATTCAAACTTCTCCTATTAACCTATAAGTGCATTCACTCTGCCGCTCCCCAGTACCTCTCCACTCTTGTCTCTCCTTACGTCCCCCCTCGAGTACTCCGTTCTGTAGATAAATCTCTCTTATCTGTCCCCTTCTCCTCTACTGCTAATTCAAGACTCCGTTCCTTTTGTCTCGCTGCACCTCAAGTCTGGAATAGACTTCCCGAGCCTGTACGTCTAGCCCCGTCTTTAGCTGTTTTCAAGTCCAAACTCAAAACCTACCTTTTTACCACTGCTTTTGACTCCTAACTCACTTGTCCTGTCCTTTATTCTCCTTTTCACTCCCTTACCCTTAATTGTTCTGTTTGTTTACCTGTCTTACCTAGATTGTAAGCTCTTTGAGCAGGGACTGTCTTTTGTATATGGTGTACAGTGCTGCGTATGCCTTGTAGCGCTATAGAAATGATAATTAGTAGTAGTAGTAGGATGAGATGAGCCACTTTATCCAGGTTTACAAATTGTGACTTTCTGCATACAGATTTTCTCCCATCAGAAATTTGCAGTCAGCAACGAGATGAATAACCAGTTCCTGCCATTTCTTACAAGAATATAGGTCTGTTTTTACCATTCTTTTTCTATGGGGTCCTTTTACTAAGGTGTACTAATGAATTTAGGACTCACTAACGAATTAGTGTGCGTTAAGTGCCATGCAGCCCATATGTATAGAATGGGATGCACAGCATTTAGCATGCGCTATTCATTAGCACACACTAAATTCATTAGCACACCTTAGTAAAAGGACCCCTATGTTTGCTATGGCACATCTTAACTATAGTCCACCATCCTGTGCTGCAACTAGAAAAGATGCCTCTGAAAATTTCTCTGACTGCCTTTGAACTATTTGTATAGTGGTGGGCAGAGTGAGGACATTTCACCCAGCTTTAAGGACACCAGCAATATTTAGCCACTATCCATATAGCTAAGTAGTTTCAGTTAGGCCAAAATAATTGCTGGCCTAACTTAAACTACTTTATAAATAGCGTCTGTATATCACCACAAAAGGCTAGATTCTATATATGGCGCCCAAAACATTGACGCTGAAAAAAGCGTTCTGCCATGCTTCAAGTTAGGTGCAGTTTATAGAATAGCGCTTATGCTCAGGAGTCACACCAAACTTTAGGTGTGGCCATTTGCACCAACTGAAACGTGGTGCAAATATACGTGCCTATATTAGGCGCGTATCCTCGTTATTCTATAACAATACACATAAATGCTAGGAATGCCCCCATTCCACCCATAACCTCCCATTTCCGTGCCCCTTTTTCTTTTTTACTTGTGTGTAAAATTTAGGTGTGGAACCTGCATGTAAGTAGCAATTAATTTTAATTAGTGCCAATAATTGCTTGTTAAAATGCCAATTATTGGCACTAATTGGCTTGTTATTCAACTAAATTGTTCACACAGATTTGCATGCTCAAATTTTGGCAACTTTTATAGAATTTGGAGGTAACTGTATAGTGATAGCAGTCAGCATATTCACTGCCACAGCCTATTCAGATAGTGGCTCTGAATATAAGTGAATTCTTTAAATGTCACAGCCAGCACTTGAAACAAATAGTTAGTTTTTAAACACTGACTCTATAGGTTCCTAAATTTAGGCACCTGAAACTTAGTAACATAATTAAGAAGCTGAATATAGAAACATAGAAATATGATGGCAGTTAAAGGCCAAATGGCCCATCCAATCTGCCCATCCTCCTCTGTAACCACTAACTCTTCCTTTTCCTAAGAGATTCCATGTGCCTATCCCATGCTTTCTTAAATTCTGACACAGTCCTCATCTTCACGACCTATATCAGGAGGCCATTCCACATTTCCACCACCCTTCACATGAATGAATACTTTCTTAGATTCCTCCTAAGCCTATTTCCTCTTAACTCCATCATATGCCCCCACATTCCAGAGTTTTCCTTCATTTGAAAAAGGCTCACTTCTTGTACATTAATGCCCCTGAGATATTTAAACGTCTCTATCATATCTCCTCTGTTCTTCCTCTCTTCCAGCGTATACATGTTGAGGTTCATAAGCCTGCTCCTGTATGTTTTATGTTCAAGACCAGTTACCAATTTTGTAGCTGCCCTCTGGACTGATTCCTTCTTGTTTATATCCTTCTGTAGGTGCGGTCGCCAGAATTGCACACAGTACTCTAAATGGGGCCTCACCAGAGACTTATACAAGGACACTATCACCTCTTTGTTCCTGCTGGTCATCCCTCTCCTTATGCACCCAAGCATCCTTCTGGCTATGGCCATTGCTTTTTTCTACCTGTTGGAACTTAAGGTCATCAGACACAATAACTCCCAAGTCCTGCTCTTGTTTTGTACACAGAAGCACTTCACCCCCTATATTGTACCGTTCCCTCAGATTCTTGTGACCCAAGTGCATGACCCTGCATTTTTTAGCATTATATATTAGTTGTCCAATATTGGACTATTACTCAAGCTTCACTAGGTCCTTCCTCATGTTATCCACACCTTCCGGGATGTCCACCCTATTGCAGAGCTTAGTATCATCCACAAAGAGACAAACCTTACCAGACAGCCCTAAAATGGACCTTTTAGTCTATACAGCATATAGGGCCAGATTCTATATAAGGTGCCTAAAAAATCCACATGGTAAACATTTACGGCTAAGCGTATTCTATAAGCACCACCTAGATTTAAGCACGGTATACAGACTTATTGATATTCCAGTGCCTAAAATTACGCACCTCCATGTACACCAATGAAACATGGTGTAAATCCCAGTGCATAGATTTACACGCACTGGGCCAATATTCTGTAACTATGCACATAATTTAGGAACACCCAGGAAACGCCCATTTCCCCACCTAGAGTCATGCCCCTTTTGAACTGTATACATTAGAATTTAGGCAGATTATTGCAGAATATGCCTTAGTGAGTTGTGTGTGTAAATAATGTTTTCTAATTAGTGCATATTATTGTTGTTAGGTGTTGTTATTACTATTGATTAGTTTGTTAAGTCAATTTTGGAGCCCTTTTACAAAGGCATGTAAGGGCCTATGCACACCAAAATTTGCATTACTGCCTGGCTACCACATGCCCACGGTGGCAATTATGAATTTGGCATGCGCTGAAAGCACGCAGTAAGAAACTATTTTCTATTTTCTACTGCAGGGCACTTACCTGGCGGTAATGGCAGTGGGTACATGCTGCATGCTTACCGCCCAGGTAATGCATGAGTCCTTACCGCTAAGTCAATAGGTGGCAGTAAGGTCTCAGGCCGAAAACTGATGCACGCTAGTTTTCATGTCCATTTTCTGACCCCTTAAAAAGACCCTTTTTCCAGGATGCGGTAAAAAAATGGTCTGGTGCGTGCCCAAAAGACGCACTCATACTGCCGCAGGCCACTCTTTGCCACGGCTTAGTAATAGGGCCCCTAAGTTACATGCGTGGTTATGGAATATGCTTAGATTTCAGCACAGAATGCTAGGCACACTATATAGGATCCGGCGGATATTGGGATCCTTTTACTAAGCGGTGGTAAGCACTAATGCATGCTTCCCCACACCAAAATGCACTACCGTGGGGCGTGTTCAGAAACTCTGCGGTAGAAATTAGCTCCTGGCCATTAATAGGAAAAATGGAAATATGATCATTTTACAACCACGCTAAAAATAGACAGTGCGTGGGAACCCACGTGCTAATCATAACGCAGCTTAATAAAAGTGCCCATTATAAGGTAAGGAGGATATCAATAGGCACACAGAGTTTGTGTTTCTGTCTTTTTCTCTCTGCAATCAAATAATGGAACCAGAGAAAACAAGGGTTTGTTATCTTGTCCTCTTGATGCTGCAGACTCTTCCCCTATGAAAAAAAAAAAAAAACAGAATGTCACTGGTTCCCTGATCTAGGCAATTAATTTATTAGGATTGAACCATAATAGCTATACTTTCATTAATGAAATGCCCATAAACTAATTTTCATTTGTATGCGCATAATAACACCAGCTGCAGGAAATGCATGCAGTCCCCTATACTTATACCGATTAATGCTTGCTGAAAAATGGAAGGAGCAGCAGAAATGTTATTAAAAAAGTGAACAAAAGATCAAATTTGTATTAGTTAAGTATCATTCTAAAAATGGCTGAGAAGAGATAAAATAGAAATGGCAAAAGCCTTTATCGCTGTGCACACAGTACATTAGCACCTAGTGCACAATGTAATAAAAATAGATAATTAAAAGCATGAATCAAAGAACTGTACTATCTATAAAGTGATAATGTTAATACAATAAACTCTGTGATTAGGGTGACACGTACCCTTCTCCAATTGGAAATATGGTTGTATAACTTAATGGAGTCCTTTTACTAAGCTGCGCTAAAAGGTGGCCTGCGCTATGACCAGCGTGTGGGTTTCCCTACGCACTGAGATACTTTTAGCTTGACTGTAAAATAAAATGGCCAATTTTTCATTTCTTCAATTAATGGCCATGTGCTAGTTTCCCATTTAGTGTGTGGCAATTAGCGCAGGAGCCTTTACCAACCTATTTACTAGGCGCTAAGGGCTCCCACGCTAACCAAGTGCTAATTGGTCATTGCAAGGCAATGTCGCTGCGCTCACCAATTCGTGCAGAGTATCCCTACGCTCCGCCCCAGCACTAAAAAATACATGTAGCCTTTAGGAAGTGTGCACAGATCAGGGGCGTAGCCAGACTTCACGTGGGAGGGGGCCAGAGCTCCGAGGTTGGGGGCACATTTTTGAGTGCTGCCTCCCCCCCCCCCCCACTGCCTCGCCTCACCCCCCCCCTCCCACCGCCTCACCTTGCCCCCTCAAAAACAAATACCTTTGCTGGGGGGGTCCCCAACCCCCGCCAGCCGAAGCCTTCTTCAGTACGGTCTCCGATGCAGCCGCGTTCGCTGCCTGCCCCCTGCTCTTCTTTATTATTGCTCCTCCTGTGCACAGAAGGAGCAAGAAGAAAAAAGAACAGGGGGCAGGCAGCGAATGTGGCTGTGCCGGAGACCGCTGAGCGTCAGCGTGCACAAGAGGAAAGAAGAGCATGGGGCAGGCAAAGAATGTGGCTGTGCCAGAGACTGTGCTGAAGAAGACTTTGGCTGGCAGGAGGTGTTTTTTTTTTTTGTGACATTTGTACCCTGCGCTTTCCCACTCATGGCAGGCTCAATGCGGCAGGCAATGGAGGGTTAAGTGACTTGCCCGGAGTCACAAGGAGCTGCCTTTGCTGGGAATTGAACTCAGTTCCTCAGGTCCAAAGTCCACCACCCTAACCACTAGGCCAGTCCTCCACTCCCTGCCAGCAAAACCAGGGCCAGATGAAATTTGCAGGGGCCCAGGCTCCCGTGGCCCCCTGTAAGCTACGCCCCTGGCGCAGGTGCCAAAACTGCCGCAGGACACCTGAGCATGCCCTGCAGTAGTGAACGGTAAGCAAGCTTTAGTGCTTACTGCCGCTTAGTAAAAGGTCCCCTGGTTTGTTTAGCAGGTAAGATCACAAAACAAAATAAAACTCAGTAACAAATGTTTTCGTACACCAACACAAAAGCATCAGTTTAATTTCATTTCTTTCATCTAGCTTCAAAAAACTCAGAGGGCTCTCCTGCTTCCTAGAACAGGCTCATTCATCAAGGTGTCCTCAGCTTGGAGTACTGAGGAATAAATCCCTGTTGGATTCATTAATACTATTTACTTAATGTCATCTTTCATAGCATGTTAGCTTCACGCCTTTCTGTTCTCTGACCCTTTCACAGCAGGATGCAAACTTTAAATATTTTTGCATAGTTTCTATTCAGTATCATATGCCATTCTTTGAAGTAATGTAGTTAGATCAATATCAGAAAAAGTCTCCCCCCCCCCCCCCCCCCCTGTTTCATGTAATAATTTCTATGAAATGCAATGTTTGTCTTGTTTGCTGTTTCTTTTTATTTATCAGGACAGGGCAAGGAGTTTTACCTTGGTTGTGCCCCTTCCCCAGTTTTGCTATGAAATGCTGCCTGGGCTTTTGTTGTATGGAATAAGCACACAGCCTTTTCTCCAGGGAGTTGGTTCATGCAAAACACTGCCCCGCTGAGAGAGTGGAAATTTACCCAGAAGGCATTCTACCAGCAGCAAGATTCCAGAAGAAACCTGAGCGGAATGTCTAAATGCATCTCTTGATTCGTTCCATAATGTCCCTGAAGTTTCAGAGCAAAAATAAAGCAAGCAAAAATAAAATACAAAAATACTGAGTATAGCTTTATGCTTTGCATGGTTGAAGGCATGATAAACCTACAGTAAATTTGCAAGAAAAAATGAGACTCAGATTCAATAATGAAATCATTTTCTGCATTTATTTCTTTGATCTTGTGGATTTTATTTTGCAGTGTAGAGCCATTTACTCAGTGTACCTGTATTTTCCTTCCTCGCTGCACACACCCTCACTGAGGCAGTTTCATCTGAATAGACAGTATTTATGCTACATTTTTATCAACTTAAAAAATATTCCAACAGTCAAGTGTTTCTGATTTACAGCTTGAATAAAGTACATCCATATGTATGTATCTGCATAAATGGCATGATTCATCTGAAGCTCAGATTACATTTTATTACCCTTCCTTTATATATCCCAGAAAATCAAGCTTAACCTTCCGTATAATGTTTTTAAAAAATGGCCTGGCACATACTGTGGAGCACTTTTTCTTCTTATTAAATTGTGGTTCTTGAACAAATGAAGCTAACAATCCTGGGTTCATTCCCAACACTATTCTTTAACAGTTCTCCATTTGTGTTCACAAATCCTGTATTCTGGTGCCAAGTGATGGGAGAATATAAACTTTAGCTGCAGGCAAGCACCATTAAAAGATGAAACTGACCAAGACAGAAAGAAGACAGCTGCCCTGGAAGCCCAGTGGTCTAGATACATAGATAAGAGACGGGCAGGAGTCCAAGCTGATTCATTTCTTATTGTTTTATCAAGGCTTCTTTAATATGATTTCAAGAAATAATCCAGGAATATACCATATATTGAAACAGTGTTAGTTTGCAGATATCATAAAGCAAAATGGATGTTCTCAAGAATCAACTGAAATGGAAAGAAGCACTTGAAAAACTACATATCAGTCAAATAATTAATTGATTGATACATTATTTTTCTGATTTATAGTACATCTTTACACTGACATGCTGAAGGGTGAGGAACGGCACATAAATAATGAATTAAGAATTATCAAAACAGACACAATAAAATAGAATAGAAAGAAATGAAAACATCAAATAGAGATCAGATTCACAGATTATCAAGAATCATAGTGCTTAAATAAATCCATATGTTTATTCAGGCATATGGATCACCAGATGTATGATATTATTTTGTTTTACAGTGGTGTCTGAATTTACATTATAGTATGTTTTTGTTAAGTTGTAGTATAGTACAATTTTGTATAGTGATGATGTATTTTTATTGTTATGTTTATGTTATTTTATTTTGTGTGCGGTTTTGTTAGACTGTTCCAGATATAGCAGGTTATAAATAAAGTTTTTTTATTATTATTATTACTATTATTATTATTATTAATAAATACAATTTATTTAGGGGCCCTTTTACTAAGCTAACAGCGTTGTTGTTAGCGCATAGGTTTCCCATGTGCTGTGACCACTTTTAGTGCAGCAGTAAAATGGCCGCATTTGTATTTTTTTCGTTAATGGTCATGTGCTCATTTGCCAATTAGTGCATGGCCAATACCGCAGGAGCCCCTATTGCTACCTATTTTGTAGGCACTAAGGTCTCCCGCACTAACCTGAGTGAAGTAGAATGAGAAGTGAATCCATTTTTTACTCTTTCAAAAAGTACGAAGACTAGGGGACACTCAAGGAAGTTACAAGGAAATACTTTTAAAATAAATAGGAGGAAATATTTTTTCACTCAGCGAATAGTTAAGCTCTAGAACTCATCGCCAGAGGATGTGGTAACAGCAGTTAGCGTATCTGGGTTTAAAAAAGCTTTGGACAAGCTCCTGGAGGAAAAGTCCATAGTATGCTATTGAGACAGACATAGGGAAGCCCAAATAGCAACATTCCATGTTACTAATTCCAGGGTAAACAGTGGCTTCCCCGTGTCTATCTATATTATATTACCTTCTATATGCTTAGAAGTACCAGTATGCAATAAGTGGCATTTCAATTCTTTTTAAATAAACAAATTTGTAAATAAACTTTTCCACAAGAGATAGCAACCTGCAGTATTTAGATACCATAGATTGGTAACTGACTCTCATGGTAAATCAAGCTATGGTAAAAGCTCAGCTTTTACAACACCTTGATACCTTTTCCCCCTATTGGACCCTAAACTAGATTTGACCCAAGATGACCTTGTAATGGATCTTACTGCAGATGACAAAGATTATTACATAAGTACATAAGTACATAAGTAGTGCCATACTGGGAAAGACCAAAGGTCCATCTAGCCCAGCATCCTGTCACCGACAGTGGCCAATCCAGGTCAAGGGCACCTGGCACGCTCCCCAAACGTAAAAACATTCCAGACAAGTTATACCTAAAAATGCGGAATTTTTCCAAGTCCATTTAATAGTGGTCTATGGACTTGTCCTTTAGGAATCTATCTAACCCCTTTTTAAACTCCGTCAAGCTAACCGCCCGTACCACGTTCTCCGGCAACGAATTCCAGAGTCTAATTACACGTTGGGTGAAGAAAAATTTTCTCCGATTCGTTTTAAATTTACCACACTGTAGCTTCAACTCATGCCCTCTAGTCCTAGTATTTTTGGATAGCGTGAACAGTCGCTTCACATCCACCCGATCCATTCCACTCATTATTTTATACACTTCTATCATATCTCCCCTCAGCCGTCTCTTCTCCAAGCTGAAAAGCCCTAGCCTTCTCAGCCTCTCTTCATAGGAAAGTCGTCCCATCCCCACTATCATTTTCGTCGCCCTTCGCTGTACCTTTTCCAATTCTACTATATCTTTTTTGAGATACGGAGACCAGTACTGAACACAATACTCCAGGTGCGGTCGCACCATGGAGCGATACAACGGCATTATAACATCCGCACACCTGGACTCCATACCCTTCCTAATAACACCCAACATTCTATCACTTTCCTAGCCGCAGCAGCACACTGAGCAGAAGGTTTCAGCGTATCATCGACGACGACACCCAGATCCCTTTCTTGATCCGTAACTCCTAACGCGGAACCTTGCAAGACGTAGCTATAATTCGGGTTCCTCTTACCCAACATGCATCACTTTGCACTTGTCAACATTGAACTTCATCTGCCACTTGCACGCCCATTCTCCCAGTCTCGCAAGGTCCTCCAGTAATCGTTCACATTCCTCCTGCGACTTGACGACCCTGAATAATTTTGTGTCATCGGCGAATTTAATTACCTCACTAGTTATTCCCATCTCTAGGTCATTTATAAATACATTAAAAAGCAACGGACCCAGCACAGACCCCTGCGGGACCCCACTAACTACCCTCCTCCACTGAGAATACTGGCCACGCAATCCTACTCTCTGCTTCCTATCTTTCAACCAGTTCTTAATCCATAATAATACCCTACCTCCGATTCCATGGCTCTGCAATTTCTTCAGGAGTCTTTCGTGCGGCACTTTGTCAAACGCCTTCTGAAAATCCAGATATACAATATCAACCGGCTCCCCATTGTCCACATGTTTGCTTACCCCCTCAAAAAAATGCATTAGATTGGTGAGGCAAGACTTCCCTTCACTAATCCGTGCTGACTTTGTCTCATCAGTCCATGTTTTTGTATATGCTCTGCAATTTTATTCTTAATAATAGCCTCCACCATCTTGCCCGGCACCGACGTCAGACTCACCGGTCTATAATTTCCCGGATCTCCTCTGGAACCCTTCTTAAAAATCGGAGAGTAACATTGGCTACCCTCCAGTCTTCCGGTACTACCTCGATTTTAGGGACAGATTGCATATTTCTAACAGTAGCTCCGCAAGTTCATTTTTTAGTTCTATTAATACTCTGGGATGAATACCATCAGGTCCCGGTGATTTACTACTCTTCAGCTTGCTGAACTGACCCATTACATCCTCCAAGGTTACAGAGAATTTGTTTAGTTTCTCCGACTCCCCCGCTTCAAATATTCTTTCCGGCACCGGTGTCCCCCCCAAATCCTCCTCGGTGAAGGACCGAAGCAAAGAATTCATTTAATTTCTCCGCTACGGCTTTGTCCTCCTTGATCGCCCCTTTAACACCATTTTCGTCCAGCGGCCCAACCGACTCTTTGGCCAGTTTCCTGCTTTTAATGTATCTAAAAAATTTTTACTATGTATTTTTGCTTCCAACGCTAATTTCTTCTCAAAGTCCTTTTTTGCCCTCCTTATCTCCGCTTTGCATTTGGCTTGGCATTCCTTATGATCTATCCTGTTACTTTCAGTTGGTTCTCTTCTCCACTTTCTGAAGGATTGTTTTTTGGCTCTAATGATTTCCTTTATCTTACTGTTTAGCCACGCTGGCTGACGTTTAGTCTTTTTTCCCTTTTTTCTATACGTGGAATAATTTGTCCTGAACCTCCAGGATGGTGTTTTTAAACAGCATCCACGCCTGATGCAAGTTTTTTACTCTGCGAGCTGCTCCTTTCGTCTTTTTTTCACCATTTTTCTCATTTTGTCGTAATCACCTTTTCTATAGGTTAAACGCTAGCGTACTTGATTTCCTAGTTTCACTTCCTTCAATGCCCTTGAAAAGCATTTGGTGGAGATGGTCTTGTGAAATAGTTTTACCAATGCTTCTTCTCCTTTCTGTCTCCATGGAAAATAGAACACCATAATGAATACTTGCAGGGCCAAAATCTTTGGGAGCCTTCTCAGAAGCCAAAATTATATTATTAGCTAAATCAAGAACAGACCTTTATGTAATCCCCTGGTAAATTGATCTTGGAAATGTCCTCTTGGGATTACTAGACTGGTGCAGAACTCTCCAGATTTACTGGGGGGGAGGGAGAACATCATGAGTTGGAGGGTGAAGAGACCAGCCCAGGGGCATAGCCACGGGTGGGCCCGGGTGGGCCTGGGCCCACCCAATTTGGGGTCAGACCCGCCCAGCAGCACAGCGATACCGGAGGCTCCGGTCCCCATCATCATCCATTCCCCCGTGGCGTGCCACAACTTTCATCCCCATCTTCCCTCACCCTCGCAGGCCCGCCCAGCAGCGATTCCGATCGCAGGCAGCTCCTTTGACTCGCACACGCTGCCTGCCGGCTGCCGCTCAAATCTCCTTGCAGCTACTAGCAGCGCTAACCCGGAAGCCTCTCCTCTGAGCTTCCAGGTTAGCGCTGCTAGTAGCTGCAAGGAGATTTGAGCGGCAGCCGGCAGGCAGCGTGTGCGAGTCGAAGGAGCTGCCTGCGATCGGCATCGCTGCTGGGCGGGCCTGCGAGGGTGAGGGAAGATGGGGGTGAAAGTTGTGGCATGCAACGGGGCAAGGGATGATGGGGAAAAGATGTTGGAATGGGGGAGGGAAGACGGGGACAGCAGCTGCACGGAGGGGGGGAGGGAAGAAGATGGAAGGAAAGATGCTGCACAGGGAGGAGGGAAGAATGGAATGATGAGGCATGGTGGGTGGGGGAGAAGCTGCATGGGAAGAAGGGAGAGATCCAGTAAAGGGGTGGAGGGGTCAGGAAGGGAGAAGTCTTGGCTGCATTATGAGGTGGAGGAGAGGGAGACATGCTGCATAGAGATGGGGATAGGGTGGTGAGAGGGGGAGAATGTTAACATAGGGGTGGATAGGAGGGCAAAATGGGGGGGCATAGGGGTGGAGGGAAGGTAGAAATGTTAGACATGCTGGTAAGGGGAGGAAGGTAGATATGACTGTATGGGAAGGGGAGAGAGACGTTGGACAGTGGGAATGAGAGGGGGGGGAGATAGACATGGAGGTGGATGAGAGGTACACAGTAGGTGATGAGGGGGGGAAATGCTGGGCCATGGGGGAGAGGACTACTACTATTACTATTTACAGGAATGAAGAGAGAAGGGGCAGGAAACATATAAGGCTACCATGGTGGGGGTGGGGGAGGGGATCAGATGCTGGTTAGAAGGGTGGAGGGAGAGAATGATGGAATGGTGGAACCCGTGGGAGAGGGCAAGAGGGGAGGAGGGGGGTGGCAAGAAATGATGAGAGAGTGAGTACAGAGGGTAGAAAATGATGGTAATGGGGAGTAATTAAAGATAAAGAGAAAGTAGGGATGGGGAGGAATAAGATGGGGAATGGGGAGAGCTAGTGGGTGAAAGAAGAAGAATGGAAATTTGATAGGTAGTTGAAAAGTAAAAAGGAGACAAAGAGGCAGAAAAGACTACAAAGGAATGACCAACATGTCAGAGGCCAGGAATATTGAGGGAACAGACAGGAGAGAGGAGAAAAGACAAATGGACTACAGCCGCTTGAAGAAGAATTAGCAGACGGCAGAGAGGAAAAGCAGAAAAGGAGAAATTGGAACCAGCAAGATGGAAAAATAAAATGTCCAAGCAACAAAGGTAGAAACAAAGCATTTATTTCACATGTTTTAAATGGAATATGTTAGCTTTTGGAAATGTGCATAGGAAATGTCTTTGTATTGTGTTCTGTAGAAAAGGAAATGCATGTTTTGTGTCTCCAGTGTTGCAGTAATGCTAGGTTTAACTTCTGGGGTTCCTTTTCAATTTGTCTAAATATTTTTTATTTCTAATTTGTGATCCCTTGTTCTGTGTTTGGTGAGGTTCTGTTGGTGTGATAGTAATGGCAGGTGGAAATTGGGAAGGGAGGCAAAGTGGAGAGGGAATCGGGAGGGGAGCCCTCCTTTATTTTCTGACCTGGGCCAAGTAGGTCTTACAACAGTCCTAACCCTTGCTGTATAGCTGGTGAGGATTCCCAGGCATCCCCAGCTAAGGACCTCCTCCAAAGGCGGCCAGAACTCCCTTCTACCAAGCTCTGGCAACAGCATCCTTGAGCCATTGACAGCTAAGCATGTGTGGGGTGCTGGCATCAGTGGCTTAGGGTCATTGCTGCTGCCTGCCAAGCATGGTAAAAGAGAGTTCTGGCCACCTTCAGAGAAAGTCTTCAGCTGACTGAGCTTGAGGATCCTCATTAGCTAAAGTATTTATATTTTGAGGTGGAGGTAGGGCGGAGCAGAGAAAATTTTGTGCCCACCCACTTTGGGCTCAGGCCCACCCAAAACTGGCTGTTTGGCTACGCCACTGGACCAGCCCAGAGGAAGGATTAACAGAGAGTAACTGACAATAGATGTCATAGTTGGGATGGAGTTTGGAAGTTATAAGAGTGATAGGATTGGTGAGCACATGGTCTTTGGTTGCCTTCACCCCCACCAGGACCCATGAGGAGAAGGGGTATCCTGGGCAAGCCCAATAACCTAAGGCTGATTAGAGAAGGTTTTTGACAACAAAAGAATTAACTGGAGTATGAGGAGTGCTCCGGGTGGGTAGAAAGGGTGGTCAACTAGATGCACACACATCAGCTCTATGGTTGGCATAAGTGCTTGTGCCTAAAATATAGATGCATATTTTTTCTGACACACTAGTATTCTAAAAAGGAAAACAAGTGCTTACATTCATTTATAGAATAGGTTCCTATGTGGAGAATTAGCCTGGTGGTTACAGCACCAGGTTGGCAATCAATTCAAATCTCACTGTTGCTCCTTGGGATCATGGGTAAGTCATGTGGAGGGGCATAATCGAACGGGGATGACCATCTCTAAGGGCGTCCATCTCTAAGGACGTCCCGGCGAAGGGGGGGGGGGAAACGCTATTATTGAAACAAGATGGGCGTCCATATTTCATTTCGATAATACGGTTAGGGATGCCCAAATCTCAACATTTACATCAACCTGAGAGATGGTCATCCTTAGGTCGTCCTTAGAGATGGTCATCCCCGGTTTTCGGCGATAATGGAAACCGAGGACGCCCATCTCAAAAATGACCAAATCCAAGGCATTTGGTCATGGGAGGAACCAGCATTCGTAGTGCACTGATCCCCCTTACATGCCAGGACATCACCCGGGCACCCTAAGGGGCCCTGCAGTGGACTTCACAAATTGCTCCCTTGTGCATAGCTCCCTTACCTTTGTGCTGAGCCCCCCAAACCCCACTCCCCACAACTGTACACCACTACCATAGCCCTAAGGGGTGAAGGGGGCACCTACATGTGGGTTTCGGGTGGGTTTTGAAGGGCCCACATTTACCACCACAAGTGTAACAGGTAGGGGGGGGATGGGCCTGGATCCGCCTGCCTGAAGTGCACTGCACCCACTAAAAGTGCTCCAGGGACCTGCATACTGCTGTGATGGAGCTGGGTATGACATTTGGGGCTGGCATAAAGGCTGGCAAAAAAAAAATAATTTTTCTTTAGGGTGGGAGGGGGTTGGTGACCACTGGGGGAGTAAGAGGAGGTTATCTCCGATTCCCTACGGTGGTCATCTGGTCAGTTTGGACACCTTTTTGAAGCTTGGTCGTGAAAAAAATGGACCAAGTAAAGCTAACCAAATACTTGTCAGAGGCGCCCTTCTTTTTTCCATTATCAGCCGAGGACGCCCATCTCTTAAGCACGCCCCAGTACCGCCTTCGCTACGCCTCCAACAAGCCCTCCTGAACTTTGGTCGTCCCCATGACGGACTGCAGTTGAGGATGCCCAAAATTGGTGTTCGATTATGCCGATTTGGGTGACCCTGAAAGAAGGACGCCCATCTCCCGATTTGTGTCGGAAGATGGGCGCCCTTCTCTTTCGAAAATGTCCCTGATAGGGGCCCTTTTACTAAGCTGTGGTAAAAAGTGGCCTGCACTAGTTTGGAAACATGAAATTGGCACTTGCTGGGCCATTTTTTATCACAGCGGGTATAAAGGCCTTATTTTTTTTTTTTTTTTTTTTTTTTTTAATTTATATTTATTAACATTTTCCATTATTTTACAAGACAATCCGCTTGTTCAGGAAAAGTATATAATTATTTACAAAATTGTAAAATAATAATAAGAACAAGAAAAAATAAGTGAGGCTAAGCATCACAATAGGAAACTATACTCAAGTCCATAATTGTGATCCAAGATTTCAGGAAATTATTGGAGACAATATAAGGATTTATCAAAAAAGGAAAATTATACAAATATTGTTAAGTGGAGTAAACATATAACTTAACGTTTATCCATTTTCGCCGAGGTTATGAGTGAAGATACATGAGACGGTTCTGTGAATACATATTTTTTCTCTCCAAGCCTGACTATACACTTGCAGGGGTATCTTAAAAAAAAGGCACCCCCCCAAGTGCAGAATTTCAGGCCTGAGGAGAAGGAATTGCTTCCTTCGTCGTCGGGTCTCCTTAGAGACATCAGGAAAAAGTAAAACTTTTAAACCCAAAAAGGGTTTATCTCTATTACGGAAGAACAAACGAAAGATCCAATTCTTATCTGGTAGTAATGCAACTGTAGCCACCAGAGTAGCCGCAGTTGCCATTTCGGTATCCGAAGTCTCAAGCAAGAGAGAGACATCAATCGGAGCTTCGGGTTGAGAGGTTCCTTTCCCTGGGATATAGTAAACCATAGTCATTGGAGGCAAATTCTGTTCAGGAATTAATAGGTTTTCACGCATATAGCGCTTCAGCATATCTATAGGAGTAACATTTTGAAGTCTAGGAAAATTGACAAATCTTAGATTGTGATTTTTGGTATAATTGTCAAAGGATTCCATTTTATCTCTAAGATTTGTCAAATCTTTTACCATAGTAGATTGTAACGTTTCAAGCTTCGTAATTCTCTGATCCAAATTAAGAAATTTTCCATCCAAATCTTTAATCTGTTGTTCTTGTACCCCTAAGTTATTTTCCAGAGTTTTAATTTTTGGTTGAAAATCATTTATCTGTTTAAGGAAAACTTGTCCCAGATTGGAAACCAAATCCCACAAAGCTTCTAGTGTCACATCCTTTGGTCTAGTAATAAATTCTTTGGGTAATTCAAACCTTACAGACTGGTCTCTATCTTCACTCGATCCCTCGGCGTCTCTCCCCTCAGTTTGCAGCGTTTCCACAAGCAAACCGCTCTCCAGTCCGCCTCTATAGTAAGGGAGGCTTCGATTCGACGTTCTTCTGGGCCCCTTACCTCTCCAGGAGTGGACCCCGTCGAATCCAAGAGAAAGGAACTGGCGCCTATTGGCTGGGGAGGAGGAGTACGTTCGGCGGGGCTAAGGGTCACTTCAAGACCAGAGAGCGCCGAAGTCTCCGTTTCGCCGGCGCAAACCTCTGGCAGCAAACCGCCGTCTCGGTGAACTCCTTGTGATCTCAGGTATCGATCCAATGGACCAGGTAATGAGGGGGTAAGCGGGGAAGCCCTACCCGCTATTCTCCCTCTTCGTTTCGGCATTTCTCAGGAACATGAGTCACAGCAACCTAACAACTTGCCGCCATCTTGGATCTCATAAAGGCCTTATTTTATTGGGGCACTAAAAGCCCATGCGCTAATATTAAAAGTAGTGCGTGCTATTTACTGCCTGAGCCCTTACTGCCACCCATTTACTTGGTGGTAGGGCTTATGTGGTACTCGTGCAGTAATCAGTCAGCGAGTAGCAATCTGGCTGTGCTGCCGATTGCCACCAGGAACACCCCCCGCAGTAGAAAATAGACAATTATTTTCTACCGCAGGAAACAGCGCATGCTAACTTTGGAATTACCACCTGGTCCCGCTCTACCCCAGCGATAGTGTCAATTTGGTGTGCTACATGTGCATTAGCCCTACCCAGTGCGTATTTTCTAGCAAATAAGGTGCCAGTACTCAAATGCCAGGCCACCCTTCGGGGTGGGGTAATCCCTGAGGGACCCTCCCCACAATAGCCAGCCCTCTGCAACCAGTCGCAGAATCTATGACAAGGCAGAATTGGTGCGTAGAGCCAGAGCAAATTCATTAAAACTTGGGGTCCAAAGGTCAATTTTAGCAGACAATGGAAAAGGTGCCGGTACTCAGTACCCCCAAGTACCCCCTCAAAAAAAGCCCTGGCCCTACCGCATCTTAGTAAAAGGGTCCCTTAACCCTCCATTGCTTCAGGTCAGTGGCATAGCTATGTGGGGCCTGAGGGGGCCTGGGCCCCCGTAGATTTCCTCCTGGACCTCCCTCCTGATGACCCTCTTGACCCCCTCCCCGCGAACCCTCCCCCGCCGTCGCCTACCTTCGGTTTTGCTGCCAGGGGACCCCAATCCCCGCCAGCCAACGTCCTCTTCGTCCTGCAGTCAAAAAAGTCTTTGTTCTGTTGCATGCTGACGTCCTGCACATTGTAGATGCAGGACGTCAGACTCAGAGAACTCTGATTTGGGTGCCCCGCCAGCAAAACTGAAGGTAGGTGATGGCGGGGGAGGGTTCGCGGGGGGGGGGGTCGAGAGGGCGGGAGGTTGTGAAAAGTGGCGGCGGGTTGGCAATGGGAGGTCGGCAATGGCAGGGGGTCAGCGGCGCCGGGGGGAGGCTAAAATGTGCCCCCTCATCTTGGGCTCAGGACCCCCTCCCACCGAAGTCTGGCTACGCCCCTGCTTCAGGTACAAACTTAGAGGTCATTTTACTAACGTGTGCTTCCTGTGCACCAAAATGCACTAGGTGCTGGTGGTACTTTAGGCATTTGTGCATGCTTCCCCAGTGCTAAGAAATACTTTGTTTTTTAGCACCAGAGGTGTGTTTGCGAAGTGGAGAGTAAGTTTGTACTTGGAATGCAGCATTTGCTTTTGCTGGTCCGCAAGTTTAGAACACTTTACCTGGGGTTTTAAGATTGTATAGTAGTACGGCTTCATTTCACAAATTATCGAAGACACATCTGTTTGTGAAAGCATGGACTGAAATTTTTGTTACTGATTGATGTAAGATTAATTTTATTTGTGTATGCAAAATTTTATTTCAGCCGTAGGTAACCCCTGCAAAACTACATTAGAGTTTGAGTTGCCAACTGTTTGCTTGAAAGATTGTCCAGACAAGGGCATATTATAGCATGTACCATGAGACTCTCTTGCAGTATAGTCTTTCTGGCAGACAGTTTTCACAAAAATCTTGTTTATCACTGCTCCACTGGGATGTGTTCCTGCCTCAGGGCTACTTATGGTGCCCAAGAAGTTATCTGTTCAAAATCTACTCATGTTGGCCAGAACAGTGATTGCAGGTTTCCAAACTGTGGGTCAGGACCCTACATGGGGTCACAAAATCCATGTTTGGGGTCACGACCTGTTGGACTCTCCATAGGTGCATCATTATTCTGCACCTCTGTGGGGGGAGGGGGGGAGGTAGGGTCACACAATTTTATTTGACCATGATTATGGGGTCACGCTACAAAAAGACTGATACTATCTTGCTTCTGAAATTACTGTGATTTCCGAAGATGTGGGATACTGTTACAGTGGATAAATTAAAGCACTGAAAATGTGACATAATTTTTTTATTTATTCATGTCATTTATACCCCACATTAGTCCGAAATAGACTCAAGTTCAATGTGGCTTACAAACAAACAATAAAGTGAATAAAACATAATAATGTATAGAATATAACACAAATTACAATAATTCAAGAAGCAAATTAATACATTTGCAGTAAGTAACCAGGGATTTAGACTATCTCAAGGACAAATAATATCTTCTTCCACTTGTCTCTCCACTCCATCTTTTTTTTCTTTGTAAGCTCTTTATCTCTTACCCCAGCCTGTAAATTTTCTTGGTGTAAATTTCTACGCATTTTTGTGACATTTCTCAATATATAAGCTTCCTTCTAATTCTGTTTTGCTTATTGTACCCTTTTTGATCTACAATAAGATGTGAGTTTGCAGAAAAAATGAAGTATTTAGATCTTTATTATATTTAATGAATCAAAGCTACTTGATACAAGCTATGTAGTGTATGTTCTGCAAGTACAACTCTACCCAATAAATACCATAGCCTTTGGAGAAAGGATATCCATCATCACTTGTGATTTAACTGTCCCATTCCTTTTCTCATCCCCTTGGGTGTCTGCTGAAATCCATCTGCCTTAATGAAGACCAACTAGAAATTCTATGAAATCTGTTGTTCTGCTTCACCCATTTCTCTGTTTCAGATGAAATAGCAATAAGAATCAGATGAAGAATGAGCTTTTTGCAAAGTTCTGGAATACAACAGTAAAAAGATTCTTCTATTGGATTCAGCCTTATATTCACTGCACATTTGTAGATCAGAATACTACATGATTTTTTCAGGATCTAAAAATAAAAATCAATAACATCCAGAGCAAAACTCTCTTAAAAATTTATCTGTGAAAGACCATAGACCATAGTGATCATCAGTCTATCCTGCTGACTATGGGGCTGGTCATTAATCCTTCTTTTGAGAGAGGAGAAATTTGAGGGAGGCATTTAAATGCCTCCATGGCATAAATGCACAGGAGGAGAGTCTCAGTTGAAAGGAAGTTCTGGAATGAAGCATAAAATGAAGGTAAAAGGGGACAGACTCAGGAGTAACCTAAGGAAATACTTCTCCTCTGAAAGGGTGGTGAATTTGTGTAACAGCTCCCCCTTGAGAAGAGGTAGCGATGGTGACTGTATCTGAATTCAAGAAAACTCAGGACAAATATATATGTAATGCCCATGAACTGGGCACTTTTGGATTCAGGGTCCAACCCAGTTGGAGCCACCTGAGGGCAGTCTCTGTCGGTCCATTACTGACTTGGTGCTCAGTTCCTCCAGCTGGGGAAAGAAGCATTAACAGGTGAGATTAATCTCTTCTTCCCCAGGAAACCCAAATCAAGTCCAAGGCTGGCTGTTAGATTTGGCAGGCTTGGTAGCAACTTATATTCTCTGAAGACCAATGAACACTCTGAAGTCAGCAGCTTATGCAAACTCAAACAGTTTGTTCTTCAACTCTGCAACAGCAGGAACATCAATCCATCTCAGCACTTTAACAATGAATACAAAGCTTTTTAAAACTCTAATCCTTCTGATATTCTACAGAGGGAACTCCTGTATTCTCCTCCCTTGGATATAATTTTCAGCAGGACTATATACGCTTTTTTTTTTTTTTTTTTTTTTACAAACTCCAGAGAATAGTGTCCCAAAGGCTGGGCTTCTCTCATATTTCTCAGGTCCATACTCCCCCTGTAATCTAACCTCCCCTCCAAGGTGACCTTTACGTTGGATCTGCCCTGGTCTTGGGATGGGCACTCCCTGGCTCCTATTCCATACCCTCGGGCTGGGTCATTCCTCTGCCCACCCGTAACTCTCCACTTTTATAGCTGCCGCTTTGCCAAACCACAACTCCCTTTTACACCAAATGGTTTTGTTTCTCCTATTTGGGATTTCCATACCATCAGGCAAAAAAAGACCTCCTCCCCCCCCCCCCCCCCCCCCCCCCCCCCCCCCCCCCCCCCCCCCCCATTACAAGGCATAGTTTTAGCTTTTTCTCCTTCCAATCTGCTCCCCCTATCACTCCTCAGTCCCAGGATACTATATCACTGCATTTTATTTCAAAACTACTCCCTTAGGCTGGTCTTCCTCCCACCCAGGGGCCTCCCAGTCACTCCCCCCAGTGACTCTCTAGAAGGACTTACTTTCCAAGTAATCCCAACCTAACAAGGGATTACATATAGAATCTCTAAGAGAGAGGAAGGGATAGTAGATGGTATGGATGGGCAGACAGGATAGGCCATCTGGTCTTTATCTGCCTTCATTTTCTGTTTCTATGTTTTTATTTTCAGGGCCAAGGAATGATTTTGCATCTACTCCTGGATATGTTTCATACTATATTCCTGCATTTTTTTAGTTCAGTCACTATAGTTTAATAGGACTGCATATGTTGCCCTAAATTTCCTTCCAATATTATACATATTATAGCATAATTAAACTGACATTTTTATGTCATAATTACTTGTACTTTTAAAGTAAATAAATTAGTTTATTCTTAACATTTTATGTGTGACTTTTCTAGCTTTCAGAGGCAAGTTTTGACAGCTACAGTTCCCCCTCCTCTGGCTCCCACTTCTTAATGCCTTTTCATTAACTTACATCTTTCTGATAGGAAAAAAAATATTACGCTAAACCATTATTCCAAATGTGACCATTATGTACTAACAGCATTACTATTTGTGGAATATAAGACTAAATAAATGTCTCCCATGAGTAACTAAATGCAAAATAAAAAGTGAGCACTCAACTTTAATAGTTTAAAAAGTGCTATTAAATGTAATGGCTCCTAGATAGTCAGGCAACCTTAAGTTTTAAGTGGTGTGCATTTTGAAAGAAATTTCATTATGTTGACATTTTAAATATTGATGGCATATACTATTCCAGTTGCACAGAAATAATAGCAAAAGGACATAACATGTTCTGAACTAAAAAACCAAGAGTCCTCTTCCATGTCTGGGGCAAATACAAGTAGTGGGGCATAAGCAGATATCTGTAAATTGAACTAGTAAGCAGATATCTGCCTTGTTAATGGCTTTATGTGAAAGGTGTCCAGACCAGAAGCGTAGCTAGGTGGGTCGCCAGGGGAGCGACTGCTCCTCCAAATGGACTTCCAATGGCACCAGCACCTATTCTTCATGCGATTTGTTACGTGAAAAATAAGTGCTGGCACAGTAGGCATTCCGCTCTCCATTGCCCCCGATGCCTCAACCTGGGTACGCTTCTGGTCCAGACCACTGCCCATCAGCATCATGCAGCCCTCAGAAGTAACTCATGTGCGCCCCCCCCCCCCCCCTCCCAATTGAGCCTGTTGCAGTCTGCATTTTTTTTTAAATGCTAGCCAGCATGGGCAGAATCTGAATAGTGGCTGCTGCTGAATATCTGGATAGAGCAGTGAGATGCTGGCACTATCTGGACAGCAGCAATATTCAGATTTAAGGTGGCCATTTTGTTGTACTAAATTATGTGGAAAGTTACCCAGATAGCAACACTAAAAATTGCTGCTACCCAGATAACTCTGACCTCCACCCCAGACCACCCCTGTACTATCTGGATTGGACTGAGGCAGCTTGTAAAGGTATTCAGTAGTACTATCTGTGTGAAAGGCAGTTCAATAATTGGGCACATGCAGTTACGTGCACTTTGAACGTGTAAATGCTCAGAAAAGCAGCACAAATGCACTATTCTATAAGATAGTGCATATGTACTATAGGGCTAGATCCCATACATGGCGTTTGAGAAACTCGTGTGGAATAAATTTCCACCTAAGTATATTTATAAGTGGCACCTAGATTTAGGTGTGGTATATAGAATATGCTTAGTTGATATCCCAGCGCCTAGAACTACACACCTCCATTTACACCAAGGAAAACATGGCGTAAATACCGGCATATACATTTAGGCACAGAGGGCCATACTCTACAACAGTGCACATAAATTTTGGAATGCCCACAAAATGACCATAACACGCCCATAACCACATCCCTTTTTGGCTTCACGCATTAGAATTTAGGCGCTGTGCATTACAGAATACGTTTAGCAAGTTGTGCATGTAAATTTATTGCCAATTAGTGCTCATTATTGCTTGTTAAGTGCTGTTAAAAACTGTGACCAGCTTGTTAAGCCAATTAAGCTACACACGTTGTTATAGAATACGCTTGGATTTCAGCGGGAAACGCTAGGCGCAATATATGGAATCTGGCAGATAGTGTGTAACTGCAGGGGGATTAACTCATGGGTGGTGCATGGGAGGGGGTGGGCATATCTCCAACTTATGGAATATCCAGTGCGTTTTTTCTAGCGAAAAAGGTGCTGGTACTCAAATGCCAGGCCTCCATTCAGGAATGGGATGATCACTGAGAGACCTACCCCACATTAGCCAGGCCTCCTGAAACCAGTCATAGAATCTATGACAAGAAAGAATTGATGTGTAGAGCCTGAGATCTTTCATTAAAACTTGGAGACCATGGGTCAATTTTAGCATACAAACAGCCTTATTTTCGAAAGTGATGGGCGCCCATATTTCGACCCAAATCGGGAGATGGGCACCCATCTCGCAAAGGCGCCCAAATCGGTATAATCAAAAGTTGTCTTCAGCTGCACTCCGTCGCGGGAACGAACAAAGTTGACAGGGGCGTGTCGGAGGCGTGGTGAAGGCGGGACTGGGGAGTGTTTACCGGCCGAGGAGAGATGGGCGCCTTCGGCTGATAATCGAAAAAAAAAGGGCGGCAGAAGCGAGAATTTGGGTCGCTTTTGCTGGACCCTTTTTTTTCACGACCCAAGTCCCAAAAAAGTGCCCCAACTGGCCAGATGACCACCGGAGGGAATCAGGGATGACCTCCCATGACTCCCCCAGTGGTCACTAACCCCCTCCCACCACAAAAAATGAACTTTAAAAACTTTTTTGACAGCCTGTATGCGAGCCTCAAATGTTATACCCAGCTCCCTGACAGCAGTATGCAGGTCTCTTGGAGCAGTTCTTAGTGGGTGCAGTGGACGTCAGGCAGGTGGACCCAGGCCCATCCCCCCACCTGTTCCACTTTTGCTGGTTAATGTTGAGCCCTCCAAACCCCCCTGTACCCACATGTAGGTGTCCCCTTCACCCGTTAGGGCTATGGTAATGGTGTAGACTTGTGGGCAGTGGGTTTTGGGGGGATTTGGGGGGCTCAGCACACAAGGGAAGGGTGCTATGTACCTGGGAGCTATTTTAATTTTTTTTTTAATTTGTAAAAGTGCCCCCTAGGGTGCCCAGTTGGTGTCCTGGCATGTGAGGGGGACCAGTTCACTACTAATCCTGGCCCCTCCCATGTCCCAATGCCTTGGATTTGTTCGTTTTTGAGCTGGGAGCCTTCGGTTTCCATTATCACTGAAAACCGATAGCGCCCAGCTCAAAAATGAACAAATCCTAGGCATTTGCCCCGCACAACCCGTATTATCGAAAAAAAGATGGGCGCCCATCTTTTTTTGAAAATACTGTTTATCCCACCCCTTCTCATGGCCGCCCACGGACATGGGCACCCACTTTCGATTATGCCCCTCAATGGGAAAGGTGCCGGTTCTCAGTACCCCCAAGTACCCCCTCAAAAAAAGCCCTGGGAATATCATAAGTTACAGGCGTTGTAAGGTGCACCCTTTTATGCCAGTCAGACTTAACGTAACTGGTCAAGTCTAAATTTACTATAACAAAAAAATCTGGTGTGGATTAACAAAATGACACAAAATATCCTCACTCAAAAGTCCACTCAATGAAACATAACTTATACAGGATATAAAGGAAGGAAAAGCATCAAAATCTAAACAGATTTAAAAAGCTTTTTGAGGCTTTTCCTTCCTTTTTATCTTGCATGTTATTTTTCATTGAGTGGATTTTTGAGCGAGGATATTTCATGTCTAAATTTAGGCATGCCAACACAAATTTATGCTAGCATTCTATAACAGAATCAGGGCACCCATTTGACACTATAGAAAAAGCGCTCCCCGCACTGCATTGGGGCACCTAAATGGAGGCATTCTCCCCCCATAGTGCCACTGAATATCTGTCCCTGCAGGACTTATCCAGGTAACAGGTGAAGTTACTCTGTTAAGTCCTTTTAATATCATCCCTTCTACTTATTATGGGAATGATTAAAACATTATGACTATTACACAGTCGAATAAGAGGTTAAAGATTTAAAAGCAGCCTCAAAAGGGTGGGCTTTCAGCCTGAATTTGAATAAGGCTAGAGATGGCATATGATATTCTGACTTGGGAAGTCTATTCCAGTTGAATGGCACAGCAAGATGGAAGGAACAGAGTCTGGAGTTGACAGTGAATGAGAAGGACATAGATAGTGGCTTACCTGTTGAATTGAGTTCTTGAGGATGGGTGTAAGGAGAAAAAAGAGAGGAGCAACACTGCAGAGTTGCAGAGTGAATTGTTTTGTAGGTCAGTAGAAGAAGCTTGAACTGTATGTGGAAAAAGAGAGGAAGCCAATGAAGTGACTTGAGAAGAGGGGTTGTATGAGTATATCAACACTGGCATAATATAAGTCATGCAGCAGAACTTTGAACTGATTTAAGGAAAAAGATGGTTCAGAAGGAGACCTGTAAGAAGCAGACTGAAATAGTCTATGTGGAAGGTGATGACTGTGTAGATAAGAGTTTTCTTAGTGTGTTCAGAAAGGAAGGGATGAATTTTAGTGATGTTAAACAGAAAGAAACAACAGGTTTTAGCAGTCAGTCTGATATCTGCAAATAGAGAGAGAAGACAAAGATAACCTCAAGGTTATGGGCTGAGGAGACAAGGAGGTTGTTAGTGTTATCCACAGAAATAAAAAAAATGGAAGGAAAGGAATGGTAGGTTTAGAGGGAAAGATAAGAAGCTCAGTCTTGGCCATGAACAGTTTCAGATGGCAATGAGATATCCAGACAGCAATGATAGATAACAGGCTGAGACTTGGGCCTGGGTTCCTGGTGAAATGTCAGGTGTAGAGAGGGAGATCTGGGAGTCACCAGTATAAACATGGTACTGAAAACTATGGGAGGAGATCAGAGCACTAAGGAAATGAGACTAGAGAAATAAGAGAAGTGGTCCCAAGATAGAACCCTGAGATACATTGACTGATAGTGGAATAGCAGTGAAGGAAGATTCACCAGAGTGTATACTAAAAGTGTGCTAGGAGAGAAAAAAAAAAAAACAAGACAGGACACCAAACTACAAGTGAGGACAGTATATCAAGGAGTAGGTGGTAATGAACAGTGCCAAAAGATGGTCAAGAAGGATGAGGATTGAGTAAAGTCCCTTAGATATGGTCAGGAACAGGTCACTGGAGACTTTCACAAGGGACATTTCTGTGGAATGTAGTGGGTGTTCAAGTAGCTTGGATTTAAAAAAAAGTAGGGAGATGGGATAATAGCTGAAAGGACAGGCAAGGTCCAGTAAGTTTTTGAAGAACGGTGTAATCACATCATATTTGAAGGCATCAGGAACAGATGGAGTGGAAAGTGATAGGTTGATGATATGACAGATGGAAGAGATGACAGTAGGGGAGATAGAACTGAGTAAATGGGTGGGAGTAGAATCAGAGGAACAGGTAATTTTGAGGAGGAGAAAAGATGTACAATTTCCTCCTCTCTGATTTTAGAAAACGGCAAAAGGTTGGTGAGGGTTGAAGGAAGGGTGGGAGAATGAAGTGGGGGAGGAGAGATGGAGGTGATCTTATGGAGAACTCAAGATCAACCTTGCAAACCTTGTCATAGAAGTACTCAGCCATGGTTTGGACAGAAAGTGAAGATGGGAAGACTAAAAGTGGTGGTACTTTGAGGAGTGTGTTCAGTGTGGCAAAGAGATGGTGAAGGTTGGATCAAAAGTGTTTGCCAAATGGACACAGAACACAAGCACATAAGTACATAAGTATTGCCATACTGGGACAGACTGAAGGTCCATCAAGCCCAGCATCCTGTTTCCAACAGTGGCCAATCCAGGTCACAAGTACCTGGCAATATCCCAAAACAGTACAATACATTTTATGCTGCTTATTCTAAAGATAAGCAATGGATTTTCCCCATCTATTTTAATAATGGTCTATGGACTTTTCCTTTAGAAAGCCATCCAAACCTTTTTTAAACCCTGATAAGCTAATTGCTTTTACTACATTCTCCGACAACAAATTCCAGTTTAATTACATGTTGAGTGAAGAAATATTTTCTCCGATTCATTTTAAATTTACTACTTTGTAGCGTCATTGCGTGGCCCCTAGTCCTAGTATTTTTGGAAAGAGTAAACAAGCAATTCACATCTTTGGTAAGTGCAAAAACAGACTGGAAGAAGGTCAGGAAGAATCTAAAATGTTTGAACTCAGCATGGATGTAGGATGTTAGTCAAAGGCACTCTGCATAGCATAAGAGCATAAGTAGCAGATTCTAGAAGTCAGACAAGGCTGAGGCTTGGATCACCTTCCAAGACAGGGAATGGGAGGAGTGAAGATGTCTGAAGCAGAGTATATAGTCCTATAGGACGAGACTGCCGTACTGGCAGACTCAGATATCATAGTGGATGAGAGGAGAAATGTTACAGTGGTAAAACGCAAGGATCAATAGCCTGAAGATTCCTAACTGTGTTGGTAGTGATTGGATGAGACTATGGGGAGGGTGACTAAGGGTGAGAGTTTTAAGATGATGGTCAGGTAGGTGAAAAAGTTTATGCGGTTGGAGAAAAAGACCCAATTGAGGTGGTGACTATGCTGGTGAGTAGTGTAAATAGAGTATAGCAAAACTTAAAATAAATGAAGAGCTCAACCGGGGCTATGGTTCTGCGGTTCAAAGGTGTTGTTGTGTCCTGTGGTTCAAAGGCATTGTGTGAGTTAGTGGACTCTGGAGGTACTGCTGCATTGGGAAAATGCTGATGGGCAAGTAGATGTTGGGATTTCAGTGTTCCTCGATGCACAGGCGATAACAGGAGTCGGAAGGGTAGTAAACAGGCACTGAAGGGAAGTGGTGTTGGGTCTCTCTCCTGATCCCAGCAGTGCTCATGAGTGAAGAGGCAACACTACAGGTCTGGTGGAGCGGAGGCTAAGGCCTGGTTGGAGTTTTTGTAAGTGTTGGTCAGGACTGGAGAGCTTGGTCGCCATACTGTAATCTGGAAGCGATGTTGCAGTTGTGTATGCATGCACGCCTTATGCCAGTTCACGGAGGAGTGAAGCGAGAGCTGATGCATAGTTGTGCCAGCCTGAGGAGGGCGGTGGCTGGCCTTTTTGGGGTGCAGCAGAACCCTGGAGACAAGTGGGGCCATTTCAGAGCTTCTTTGGGCCCAGAAAAAAGACACACATGTACACCTTCACAGGTAAGTCAAACCGTGAAGGAAGGAGGCTGAGATGCTGCACAAGCACAGAGCTGTGTATGGGAATCATGTATTGGCTTGCAGCTATGCTCCTGAGGGCACAGAGAGAAGACCAAAATCTGACACCCTGGCAAAGTATGAGGACGTGGTCACTGGGGAAAATATTCATTTCAAGTTGTTTTTGTGGCTGTGTTTCAGAAGGATAGCGTGTTCTTTGGGCTCATGCTGTCAGACTCATGGCAGTCATGAGACAAAGCAGCAGGATTTAAACATTCTGCACTGCCAAAGCAGGCAGTTGGGAGGGAATTGTTGAAGATGTGTGAGTAGATACGCTGCAATTACTGTGTGAAACTGAATATAAAACTGCAGCAACTAAATTATGAGTGACAAATGATGTGAAAATAAATTTCTGTGGGTGATTTTGACCAACACTGAGTAGAAGTTTTCTGGAGACAAAAATTATGCCTATTGTCATACTGTGTTGGAAAGGTCAGTAACTGGATGTAATAGAGAGTGAGTGAACTACAGATCTTCCGTGGATGTTAATAAGCTCTTGAAAGGAATACAGTGTTTGAATAGAGTCTGAGAAAGTACTAGTTTAAAATGTATTTGACTGGTCAGAGAAAGGTTTACAGGTTCTATGAAATAAGCTTTCATTAGTACTGAGTACTGCTATGACTGACTTCTTTCTAGATTATGTGTTTAATGCTATTTAAACATCACTATCTGAGAAAGTAAATCTCTAAGGGGCCCTTTTACAAAGCAGCAGTAAAAAGTTGGCTTAGTGTGCCCTTACGTGGATAATTAGCAGAATTAGAAAAAGTTCAAGGAAGAGCAACCAAAAACGAAAAAGGGGATGGAACTCCTCTCATATGAGGAAAGGCTAAAGAGGTTAGGGCTCTTCAGCTTGGAAAAGAGACAGCTGAGAGAAGATATGATTGAGAACTATAAAATCCTGAGTGGTGTAGAACGAGTAGAAGAGAATTCATTTATTACTCTTTCAAAAAGTACAAAGCCTAGGGGATACTCAATGAAGTTACTTGGAAATACTTTTAATACAAATAGTAGGGAATATTTTTTTTCACTCTACAAATAGTTAAACTTTGGAACTCATTGTCATAGGATGTGGTGTGGTTAGTGTAGCTGGGTTTAGAAAAGTTTTGGACAAGTTCCTGTGATAGACATGGGAGAAGCCACTGCTTGCCCTGGGATTGGTGGCATGAAATCTTGCTACTATTTGGGTTTCTGCCAAGTACTTGTGACCTGGATTGGTCAATGTTGGAAATAGAATACTGGGCTAGATGGACCATTGGTCTGACCCAATATAGCTATGCTTATATTCTTATGGTTTTTCCCACATGCTAAGGCCATTTTTACCGCTGCAGTAAGATGGCTGATTTTTCCTATTTTTAATATTCATGGCCACACAAATTTTTGCTATTAGTAAGTGGCCGTTAAAAAAGATTAGCATGTGAGCCCTTACCGCCACCTATTTCATAGACAGTAAGGGCTCATATACTAATCATATGCTTATCAGTTATTGTGCAGCAATCTGGCTGCAAGAACTGATTAGCACAGATACGCCCAGTCTGCTCCCACAGACACGTCCTTTTGGTGAAAAAATAATTTTATTTTTTAACATTCCAGTAGCATGTGCACATCAAAAGTACTGTGGGGTGACTCAGCACCCTGCAATCACATGTTAGTGCTTACTGCAACTTGTAAAAGGGTCCCTAAGTTAATGAAAGGGTTGATAATTGTTAAAGGTCAATTGGAAATGAAGAAAATTCTATTCCATGTTGTGAAAGAGACTATGGAATATTTTATAAGGAGTGAAAGCTAAATAGAACTTCTGGCGTACTTGTTAACTTTTTCTTCTGCACTTTTCAGTGACACAGCTGCCAGCTAAAATCTTCAGGAACTATCTTTCTCAAAAATGTATTCTTTTATAAGTAAAACTAGGCCAAATAAGTTTGACATATTTTGAAACAGCTTCTTTCTTAATGGGGCGTCAGTGGTTAACAATGCTATCAGTGCCTCAAAAAGAGATACTTTCCAGTTAATATTTAATTCATGATGGCAGTGTTTTTCTTAAACACTGACCATTGCAGACAGAATTAGTCCTGGGTATGCAATGCTGGACAATGTCTGGGATCCACATATGGACAATTAGGTGTTCCAATTCTCTCCCCCCCCCCCCCCCCCCCCCCCCAAAAAAAAAAAATCAAGCTCAAAATTGTTTTGGGCTAAGATGGTATCTTGAACAGACACTTGAATGGGAGCCTTGCATTGACCGGCATGTGATATCAACAACAATTAGAACTGGATAGAGCAAGTTCAGTGAGCATCATCCAATTAAGAAGTTCGTTCAAATTAAAATCATGAAGTCAAAGATATATACCCACACTACAGGCACCTCACTGCCTCATTTAAATATCCTCAAACCCTATGTAATAATGTGCAGATAATAGAATGCACTCATCAGACTAATTAAAAATTCTATTTGGTATCAAGGGAGATATGTTGGACGGCTGCTAAAAAGTATGAATAGCTAGCTTTTGCACACACAAAAAAAAAGTAGTACAAGTTATTGGGCAGTGAAAAGCTAACCAAAACCATACTTTTGAAGATTGGGCACAGATGCTAGCTTACAAAAGTCTGGGAGAGAGAACTTGGCAAACTTATCTCAAAGAAACAATGGAATCTCTTCTGCAATCAGTGGTGCACTGCTTGAAATCAGTTGCCCCGTCACAGTCTCTGTTCTTTAGAACTGGACCCTAGTCAAGTCTCATGAGATCACTGCTTCTTTATCAAACTTATAAAGGTCATGAAAATCAGATAGCTGCACTCCGAGCCTATATCTTACATTCCTATGGCAATGTGCAAACTTTCTGGCAAGTAATGCAGAGTACTCCTTCTTCATGAGCCTTTAATATGCCCCATCCTAAATCTCAAACAGCTCAATTTTTTTGTTGTCAATGGGATGTGAAAAGGTGCCGCTTGATATCCTGCTTTTAATTGCAATAGGATTATCCTGGGAAACTGGAAGGATCTGACAATGCTAAATGAACATTTTTGGTAGTATTCTGTCAGCCTTGTTTATAGATGTGAGGCAGCGATGGCAGAGAAGAATGAACGCTTGAACAAACATGGTCTCTTTTACATTCTTATAGAAGGGTCCTTTACAATGCATCTGTGGAAGGTAATTTGATAACAGAGCACCTTCACAAACTCCCTGAGCACATACGCCAGGCCCCCTCCCTACCCATCTTCAAATCATTGCTCAAAGCCCACCTCTTCAATGTCGCTTTCGGCACCTAATCACAACACCTCTACTCAGGAAATCTAGACTACCCCAACTTGACATTTCGTCCTTTAGATTGTAAACTCTTCTGAGCAGGGACCCTCCTTAGTTATTAATTTGTACAGCGCTGCGTAACCCTAGTAGCGCTCTAGAAATGTTAAGTAGTAGTAGTAGTACTATTCCCTCCGGTGGTCATCTGGTCAATTGGGGCACTTTTTTGAGGCTTGGTCCTAAAAATAAATGGACCAAGTGAAGCCGGCGAAGTGTTCGTCAGAGCCGGCCTTCTTTTTTCCATTATCGGCCGAAGCCGGCCATCTCATAACCACGCCCCCGTCCCACCTTCCATACCCTGCAGAAACGCCCCCTTTAACTTTGGCCGGCTCTGTGATGGAAAGCAGTTGGAGCCGGCCAAAATTGGCTTCCGATTATACTGATTTGGCCAGGTTCAGGAGATGGCCGGCCATCTCCCGATTTGTGTCAGAAGATGGCCGGCGATCTCCTTCGAAAATAAGCAGGATAGTAACATAGTAAATGATGCTAAAAACATCCAAACTCGAGTGGCGAACATAATTATTTTCAAATCTGAAAAACATCTACTTTTTGGTTTTAAAAAATCACCTTTTTCTAGACATTTTGTGCTCAGTGCCCTTTTCTTTTGGGGAAAAAAAAATCCAAGAAAAAAACGCCAAAAACCTAGCCATCAGGATGTCTACGCCATCATTCTTAGTAGACTGGCCACACAGACATCCCAGCAGAACAGTGGGGCAGTCTAGGGGGGTACTGCAGTGGGATTTGGAGGGTTCATATGTTCCACCACAAGAGTACCAGTTAGAGTGGGATATGGGCCTGGGTCCCCTTCTCTACAGTCCACTTCACCGACCATTACGATACTCCTGGGACCTGCCTGCTGCTCTAACAAGAATGGCCATCATGTCTGAAGTTGTCAGAGAGCCTGGTATGTACTGTCACATCTTATGGGGTAGAAGGGGATCTGTGTCTACTGAGAAAGTAAGGGGGGGGTTATGCCTTAATCCCTCAGTGGTCATTTAGGGCACATTTTGGTCACTTATTTATGATTGAAACAGGTGTAACCAAAAACATCTTAATTGTGGCCCTAGATGTTTTCTTTTTTTTTTTTTTTTTCATTATTGCAGAAAAACGTCTAACTTTTGGTGCCGCCTGCATCCCACACAAAACACTCCCCCCAACACACACCCTTGAAATTTGGATGAACTGTGGAGAAAAATGTTTAAAATCAGAGTGCTGAAAATAGCAACTTGGACATTTTTAAGAGAAAAACATCCATCTACCACATTATGACATTTTTTGGACTTTTTTTGTTTTGTTTTGAAAATGAGCCCCAGAATGCATTTGAATTTACAAAAGGTATTCCTATTTTGATTTGGTAACTGATTAAAAGACAGTGAACAAACAGTAGGACTAAATGGTCAATTCTCCAGAAAAAGAAAGGTCAATAGTAGAATGCCTGAAGAATCTCTATTGGAACCTGTACTATTTAATGTGCAGGGGCATAATTGAATGGGGGCGCCCATCTCTAAGGGTGCCCATCTCCAGGGACGGCCCTGGGAAGGGGCAGAGCCAACCATATTATCGAACAAGATGGGCGGCCATCTTTCGTTTTGATAATATGGTCGGGGCCGGCCAAATCTCAACATTTAGGTCAACCTTAGAGATGGTCGACCTAAATGTTGAGATCGCCAGACTTAGAGATGACCGGTCTCGGTTTTCGCCGATAATGGAAACCGAGGCCGGCCATCTCAAAACCGGCCAAATACAAGCCATTTGGTTGTGGGAGGAGCCAGCATTTGTAGTGCAGTGGTCCCCTCACATGCCAGGACACCAACCGGGCACCCTAGGGGGCACTGCAGTGGACTTCATTAATTGCTCCCAGGTACATAGCTCCCTTCCCTTGGGTGCTGAGCCCCCCAACCCCCCCCAAACCCACTCCCCACAACTGTACACCACTACCATAGCCCTTATGGGTGAAAGGGGGCATGTGGGTACAGTGGGTTTCGGGTGGGTTTTGGAGGGCTCACATTTACCACCACAAGTGTAACAGGTAGGGGGGGATGGGCCTGGGTCCGCCTACCTGAAGTGCACTGCACCCACTAAAACTGCTCCAGGGACCTGCATACTGCTGTCATGGAGCTGGGTATGACATTTGAGGCTGGCATAGAGGCTGGCGAAAAAATGTTCTTAATTATTTTTAGGGTGGGAGGGGTTGGTGACCACTAGGGGAGTAAGGGGAGGTCATCCCTGATTCCCTCCGGTGGTCATCTGGTCAGTTCAGGCACCTTTTTGTGGCTTGGTAGTAAGAAAAAAAGGACCAGGTAAAGTCGTCCAAGGGCTCGTCAGGGACACCCTTTTTTTTCCATTATGGGTCAAGGACACCCATGTGATAGGCACGCCCAAGACCTGCCTTCGCTATGCCTCCGGCATGCCCCCGGGAACTTTGGTTGTCCCCGCAACGTAAAGCGGGCAACCCTGTAAGAAGGCGACCCTGTAAGAAGGATGCCCATCTTGCAATTTGTGTCGAAAGATGGGCGTCATTCTCTTTCGAAAATTAGCCTGTAAGCATTTTCTTTTGAACAATTATCAAAAAAATTGCCTACTGAAATTCTTTTTTTCTATGGGATCTGGAAAGTTTGACTTCAATTCATTCTTGCTGCTCCTGGGCAAGTTAATGTTCTTCTGTGCTTGCATTGTCTTTATATATCTTATATTCAACAGGCTCCGTTTTCATGCTTTTTAACTAGGTGCTACACTGAGTAGACTACTGATGACACAGGACAAACATTAAAGTTTGATTTGCATTTCTTCACCAATAAGAAAGCTATGCACTATCTTATAGAAAAAGAAACCTATAAAAATATTACACTATGCACATATCTGAATCTAAATCTTTTACAAAATCTGAAATTTTGTAACATTGAGCAGGTAGATCATCTGAAAAATTATAACATGTTTCCAGAAATACCATCTTTCTGATGCCTTTCCATGATTTTTGGTAAATTAAAAATGTGGGTTTACTTTAACAGCACAGCCAAAGCTCACCCAGCTAATTTATTAATAGCAGATTTATCTGAAATGCATAGCTCATATGAAGCTGATCCTAATGTATATAGACACTCATCTCAACACAGAGCAATGTAGCATGTTTATTAGAGTGATCTTTTCAAATGAAAATCTCTGCGGTAATGAAATATAAGAATTTTATACTACCAAAGGAAAAGGGATTTCAGACTAAAACCTTCTTAATGTGGTACAATTTATAGGAATGATATCATATACATAAAAGACATACAGAGTGAAGCTGTTAGACTTCCTAGTGATGAATACCTAATGCACAACTGTGTTGATGTAATTCACATGGGCTGTTGCTGTTACAGTATATCTTAGAATATTTAAGTCTGAAAAGGTGCCACTAATAAATCATTTTTCATTCATTCCCAGCTGTAAACACAATGCTAAGTGGAGACAACAGCCACAACATACACATTTGGGGACACTTAATAGGCATAAAAGAGTTAGAAAGGGCCAAAGATGGATGCTCCCTGATTCTACAAATGGTGCCCAAAGATAGGCATGCAATTGGGCATCCCTTGTGTATGTAAACTGACTCAATTGGCACTTAATTATTATCAGTAATTGACCTTAACAAGCACTAATTGGCACTAATTAGGAATTACATATGTAATTGATCTACACCCCTATTTTTTTTTTTTGTTACATTTGTACCCCGCGCTATCCCACTCATGGCAGGCTCAATGCGGCTTACATGGGGCAATGGAGGGTTAAGTGACTTGCCCAGAGTCACAAGGAGCTGCCTGTGCCGGGAATCGAACTCAGTTCTATATTCTATATACAGCACACCTAGGGGTCCATTTACTAAGGTGCGCTGGAAATGGCCTGCGCTAGTGTAAGCACGTGTTTTGGATGCGCGCAGATCCATTTTTCAGTGCACCTGTAAAAATGCCTTTTTTAAATCTTGACCGAAAATGGACATGAGTCTGAGATCCACTGCCATTGACTTAGAGGTAAGGTCTCTCAAGTTGCACGTACAATGCCTTTTACCCCGCCCGGTAGCACCATGCGAGAGAAAATACATTTTCTGGCGTGCATTGGGGACGCGCATAAAAAATGAAATTACCTCCTGGGCCACACGGTAGCTGGGCAGTAATTCCAAATTGATGCACATCGGGCTCTTAAGCGCCTATCCTGCTTATTTTCAAAGGAGAAGGCCAGCCATCTTCCGACACAAATCAGGAGATGGCCGGCCATCTCCTAAACCCGGCCAAATCAGTATAATCAAAAGCTGATTTTGGCCGGATTCAACTGCTTTCTGTCGCAATTCCAGACAAAGGTCAAGGGGGTGTGTCGGCAGGGTACCAAAGGCGGGACGGGGGAGTGGTTAAGAGATGGAAAAAAGAAGGCCGGCTCTGACAAACCCTTGGCCAGCTTTACTTGGTCCTTTTATTTTTAGGACCAAGCCTCAAAAAAGTGCCCCAACTGATCAGATGACCACCGGAGGGAATCAGGGATCACCTCTCCTTACTCCCCCAGTGGTCACCAACCCCCTCCCACCCAAAAAAAAAAATTAAACACATTTTTTGCCAGCCTCTATGCCAGGCTCAAATGTCATACCCAGCTCCATCACAGCAGTATGCAGGTCCCTGAAGCAGTTTTTAGTTAGTACTGCAGTGCACTTCAGGCATGCAGACCCAAGCCCATCCCCCCCTACCTGTTACAATTGTGGTGGTAAATGGGAGTCCTCCAAAACCCACCCGAAACCCACTGTACCCACATCTAGGTGCTCCCCTTCACCCCTTAGGGCTATGGTAGTGTTGTACAGTTGTGGGGAGTGGGTTTTGGGGGGCTCAGCACCCAAGGTAAGGGAGCTATGCACCTGGGAGCAATTTGTGAAGTACACTGCAGTGCCCCCTAGGGTGCCCGGTTGGTGTCCTGGCATGTGAGGGGAACCACTGCACTATAAATGCTGGCTCCTCCCACGACCAAATGCCTTGGATTTGGCCGGGTTTGAGATGGCCAGCATTAGTTTCCATTATTGGCAGAAACCAATGGCAGAAATCTCTAACGCCGGCCATCTCTAACACCAGCCCAAATGTCAAGATTTGGGTGTCCCCGACCATATTATCGAAATGAAAGATGGCCGGCCATCTTGTTTCGATAATACGGTCGGGTATGCCGCTTTACGGGGCCGGCCTTAGAGATGGCCGCCCATATAGATGGCCGGCCCCGTTTGATTATGCCCCTCCACATGGCTTAGTAAAAGGGCCTCATAACATGCATCTCATAAAGGGGGTGTGACTATGGGAGGGGCATGGGCAGGTTTTATAGAATACTTGCATTTGTGCGCTTAAAAGCCAGTAGGCAGGCATGAGCATTTATGCTTGTGCGTAAAGTTAGGCTTGAGAATGCAGACTTAAGCTAGTATTCTATAATGGCAGGTTCTGCATGGAACTTATGTTATAGAATTTTCACTTAGCACTTTGCATCTCAGTGCCTATCTTCAGGCTCCATTTGCTGAATCTACTCCATGGTGTCGGAAGGATGTAGGGGGTGGAGGCTCAAAGGAATTATAGAATAGGAGAATGAACACAAGGAAACAGCATAGAAAAAGGAAGTGTTGAACAAAAGAAGGTCCAACTGACAAGTAAAAAATTGGACCATTCTATTTTGCTGTTGCTGTGATCTTTGCATGCATATTCACTTTTTGCCTGTTCCTTATTTCCCACTTCCATAATAATATGCACTCTACCACCACCAAAATATCAGCATAAAACCTCAAAAATATTACATCGTGTTACATATCAGTATTAATTTTGCTTTGAATTACTGAAAACTTATGTGGCTTAAAAAAATTATTGTAGTTGCAAACAAAAACATAAGATTAAGCCACCAGCATATGAGTAGCTCTATTTCTCAGTGGACTTCATGATGGACTATATTTTCACTCTCCCACAGCAAGCGTTCTTATGTTTCTCCTGGTCGGTTTCATCAATCCTACCTGCTCACTCATTCCCACTTCCTTTCAGAGGCCATGATGAGTAGCTGCACATCATCAGAGGGATGATGTGCAGCTACTCATGCCCATTGAACCTGACATACCTACAGCCCTGAATAAAATGATTACGTATCTAACATCAATTCAAGAATGGGCTAAGCACAACAAACTTTGCCTGAACCCAAGTAAAACTAAGCTTCTCTGGATTCCTAACACAAGTGGACATGCACCTGACATCAAAATCTCTTTTGGGAAGTACGAACTCCCCCTCAAATCACAAGTCAGGAACCTCTTGATTCCCCAAATCCAAGCCACCGTCAAGAGCTGCTTCTACTATTTTTGACAACTGCGCTGCCTCTCACCTTACATCAAGAAGGAAAATCTTATCCCAGTTGTGCATGCCATGATAACATCAAGACTGCACTCTACAATGGCCTGACTGCAAAGGGTCTGCACCAGCTCCAATTGATTCAGAATGCTGCAGCAAGACTCATAGACGGCTGCAAGCGACATTACCACATCACACCATTTTTGCAAAAACATCATTGGCTACCAGTACAATACAGGACTAAATTTAAAACTCTATGACTGATCTTCAAGGCCCTTAAAGGAAATGGCCCCAAGTACTTGCAGAACAGGATGACCCTCTACACACCTTCAAGGACACTAAGGTCCTCCCAAAGGGTATCTCTAACCACATCCTCTCCAAAAGACATTACACAATGTGATACCCACAAGCCACAGATTTGAGGAATACCATGGATTCCTATTAGCAGAACTATGCTGACAGAATGACCTAGGAGCCACCTTATCAAGGCCTTTCGACAGAATAGAGAAAAATCTGGGAGGACATGGAAAAGTGAGGGCTAGAGAGATGGCACATCAACTTTAGAAAGTGCCATAGCCCATTAGCCATTGGATAATGGCTGTGTGAGAGACCATGAGAGTAGGGAGAGTTTACAAAGAATGAGATAATGATCAGTCTATGGAAGGGTGGAGAAAGAAAATGCTGCTAGGCAATCGTGAGAGTCCTGCACAGTAAGTACTAAATCTAGAGTGTGCCCAGCTACATGAGTCGGAAAAGAGATCTGTTGATGCAAAGAGAGAAAATCACAGAAGAATTAACGCAAGGATTATTGGGATCATCTACATGAATATTGAAATCTCCTAAAATAAGTAAATTAGAGAAACGGACAGTAGCTTCAGATAGGGCTTGTCAGCAACTTTCCCAACCTTCTGCAGAAAGAGAGAGAGGACGATAAAATAAAAGAACATGTAGTGGTGTATTATTGCCAAACTGTCGTCCAGTTTTTGAAGACCGTGAGACAGAATAAACATCTTAATATGGGGGAAGAAACGCATAAAGATGTGATTCCTCACCCAACCTTATCCAAGTTTCCATAGGACAGAGGAGGGAAAGCTTATTCAGAGTAAGCTGGTCGTGAACAAGGAAAGATTTGGAGCATAAAGATCTGCAGTTAAGCAGGCCAATGGAAACATCAGTTGGCAAGGGTGGGAGCACTTGAGATGGATGCAATGGTAACTGAAACACCTAAGGAGGAGATCTATGCTTCCCTTAAGAGGGAATAGGGCGGTAACCCCAGAGTATTGGAATGGGTAGACAAGAGGTGGTTGGAGCCTTGGGACAGTGTGGTGTGGACATAAATGCACCAAGAAAGAAGCAAAAATCTTACCAGCAGTGAATCTCGAGCAATTGCCATTAGTAAAGCAGAAGTAAGAAATAATCTGAAAAGCCTGTATGAAAGAAAAATTTTATTGGCGCGAGCCCAAGTGACACACAATGAAAAGAGAGCCCTTAATATAGTGCAATGAGAGCTGACCCAGTAACAGGAAACTTTACAGGATCAGGTGATCACAATGAGGCACTCAGGAGGAGAATACAGCGTCTTGAAAATACCAGCAATGGAGGTAAAAAAGGATCAATTTGTTGTAACTGAAGATATTCTTGCTCTTAGTTTTTGATCCTTTGGTTCCTTCCCTTGTCAGCAACAAAGCAGACAGCACAATTAGTGTCCCAGCTGCAGACCTTATCTCACATCAGGCTTGGGAAAACCCATCCAAAGCTGCAATATTATGGTTGGAAGGTTGTAATCAATCAGTTAGGGAGGGAGGAATGCACTTTCCCGAACGCCAGTCAAAGATGGCGTTCAGGTCCTCCCCTGGGGTTATATACCCCTTTCTCTCCCTCCTCTTCCCTCAGCGGGGTGCCGGTGCGCAGCGGGAAAGCTCACCGGCTGCACAGCACCCACCCTGCTGACCCCATCTCGCGCAGGCTCATCGTGTGTACGGCGCCATGTTAATGGTGGCTCAATAGAAAGAAAAGAAAGAAGAGAAAAGAGAATAAAAGGAAAAAATGTTATGACTATAGCTGATTTTGAAAGTATTTTGAGATAGCCAATTTTTAAGCTGTTTTTTTGTTTGTTTTTTAATTCTGGAATAAGAGGATTCCATTCCACTTGCTAATGGCTTTTGTCTACCATTCAACCACATATCAAAAAACTGTGTGCAGCACTTTAGTCCTAGATTTCTCATTGATGCAGTAAACAAATTCACACTAAGCTTACTATCAACATCAAGTCTGTTTTTTTCACCTACTTTAGAGTCTGTACAGAGCATAGCTAGGATGTTTCCTCTTACAGTTTCCAATAGAAAAAAAATGTATTCACATTCTCGAAACACCTCAATAATAGCAACACATAAGCCCTTAACCAGACACTTTGGGGTCATTTTACCAAGCTGTGCTACAATTTCCCAATGCGTGGCCATTAGCGTGGGAGCCCTTACTGACACCTATTTTGTAGGTGCTAAGGGCTCCTGCGCTAACCCCATGGTAATCAGGCAGCATGCAGCAGTGTGCCCGCACTACCCAATTAGTGCTGGGTATGCCTACTATCTGCCCATAGTCATGCCTCCCATGCTGAAAAATAAAAAAATATTTTTCAACACAAGATTAGCATGCACTATTGAGCACACTACTATGGGATGCCTCAGCCCGTCCCCTGGCAGTGCTTTTTGTCATGTGGTAGGCATGCGCTAGTGCCTACCACGGCTTAGTAAAAGGGCCCCTTTGTCTGTCTCTTTCTTCACTTTCTTACTGTCAGAGATCTTTATATGTATATAAATGAGTGCAAATTTAATTTCAGTCTCTTTTTGTGATATCTGTGTAGATGCAAAAGACTTATTTGTGGTTTGTTCAAGCTGTCTTGAATCTTTAGTTCTTCTCCTTTCTTGAATGTTCAATGGGGCCCTTTCTATTTTCTTCCAGGGGTAGATGATGGGAAAGCAGAATGGAATTTAAGATAGGACGACTCCAAGTGAACCTGTGGTGGCAAAATAAAATAAACAAAACAAAATAAAATTTTGTTTTATGATAAAAAAATTTTAGCTAGCTGAACTATCAGTTCTTCTTGGTTAGCTCACTTAGGGCCTCTTTCATCACGCTGCGCTATTGGCTCCCAGTGCTGTAATGCCAACAAAGCCCTAGCACAGGCCTGCTGTGCATGCCCTTTTGGTACACAGTAGGCCCGTGTTAGGCCTACTGCGCCTTAGTAAAAGAGCCCCATTTATTTTCCTTAAATCTTCTCACATACACACTTTCACACAGACACTGTCTCTTCAAAGCCCAACTTTCTTCTCAACAGACTTCTGTATTGTCCCTAGAAATAGGTCCTCCACAGAGACCAGTGCAGCCAATCAGATTCTTGCCTGGCATTCTATGACTACAGCTTGCCTGCTCAAATCTCTGCACAGGTCCAAATATTTTTACAATCATAAATTTATCATATAAAAACATCTCACTTTTGCATATAACCACCCAACATCATGTCCCAGGGATGAGCTTGGATGATTTATAAGTACCGTACAATTTTTCTATAAATGAGTACTAAACGTTTTTCAGTGATTTACTACTACTACTATTTAACATTTCTAGAGCGCTACAAAGTGTACGCAGCGCTGTACAAACACAGAAGAAAGACAGTCCCTGCTCAAAGAGCTTACAATCTAATAGACAAAAAGTAAAGCATTTAAATTTAAAATATTTAAGCAGTCAAGCACAAGAGAACAGTCACAGAAGGACAGAAGATGTAGAAGGGTGGTCAGTGTGATTAGGTGTAACTCTGGTTGGAGTAGTGGGAGAAGGTGATAGAAGAATAGAAATGGGTGAGGTAAAGTAATGAGTGGGTTGATAGGGAGGTTATATAAGACATGTCACTCTAGGGGTGGGTGGGTAGAGGGGTAGGGTGGGTAGGATTAAGTCTAAAGCAGGAGAAGGTATTCTCTGCAGCCTATCTGTGATTTACACACAACAGCCTTTGTATTGCTCCATGGTGTGTCCACACCTTGAGTATTGCATTCAGTTTTGGTTGCTGTATCTCAAGAAAGATTAGAAAAGGTTCAAAGAAGAGTGACCAAAATGATAAAGGGGATGGAACTCCTCTCGTATGAGGAGAAGCTAAAGAGGTTAGGGCTCTTCAGCTTGGAAAAGAGACGGATGAGGGGAGACATGATTAAGGTCTACAAAATCCTGAGTGGTGTAGAATGAGTAGAAGTAAATCAATTTTTTACTAGTTCCAAAAGTACAAAACTAGGGGACACTCGATGAAGTTACATGAAAATACTTTTAAAGCAAATAGAAGGAAATATTTTTTCACTCAATGAATAGTTAAGCTCTGTAACTCTTTGCCGGAGGATGTGGTAACAGTGGTTAGCGTATCTGGGTTTTTTAAAGGATTGGGCAAATTCCTGGAGGAAATGTCCATAGTGTGCTATTGAGGCAGGCATAGGAAGCAATTGGTTGCCCTGGGATTTGTAGTATGGAGTGTTGCCATGATTTGGGTTTCTGTCAGGTACTTGTAACCTGGCTTGGCCACTGTAAAACAGGATACTGGGCTACATGGACCATTGGTCTGGCTACTCTTATGTTCTTATGTTCTAACTCATAGCACATTTATGCCATCTCTGAACACCCCTAAACTTCCACTTTTAGTATTGCCAGAACTTCAGAAATATTTTAAATACTTTAACTTTAAAACAGGTGTCAGTGCCAGTCTCCAATAACACCACTGCTCATGCACAATTTTCTTATCATTTTGGACACTATCCGCTGAATTCTATATATCGAGCCTAGCATTCTGTGCCAAAATCCAAGTGGATTCTATAACAATGTGCATAAGTTAATTGGCTTAACAAGAAAATCAGCGTTTTTAATAACACTTAACAAGCAACAATGAGCACTAATTGGCAAAATTAGAATTTACGTGCACAGCTCACAAAGAGGCATATTTTCAAAGCACTTAGCCTCCCAAAGTTCCATAGAAACCTATGGAACTTAGCCTCCCAAAGTGCTTTGAAAATATGCCTCAAAGCGTATTCTGTAATGCACAGCGCCTAAATTCTAGTGCGTGCAGCCAAAAAGGGACATGGTTATAGGCAGGAAAATGGGCGTTTCATGGGCATTTCAAAATTTACATGCACTGTTATAGGATATGTCCCACTGCGCCTAAATCTACATGCCGGTATTTACACCATATTTTCCTTGGTGTAAATGGATGCACCTAGTTCTAGGTGCTGGGATATCAACTAAACATATTCTATATACTGCACCTAAATCTAGGCGCCACTTATAGAATACACTTAGGTGAAAATTTTTTTCCATACTGATTTTTCAGGCATCACATATAGAATCTAGCCCTATATGGGCTTTTCCTGGGCCCCATATGTTCTCTCAGCATTCTCCAGGAAATCTACGCATGCATGAATGGCGCAACCATGTGTTTGTGGCACCTTCGCAGTTATTCAATGCCAACCTCTCAGAAGCCCCTCCTGGCCCTCCTGGCCACCCAGCAATTAAATGTTTAAACTATTGGGCCTCCCCGAGCTGTGAACTGGCATAAATGGGCTTCTGTGCATGCGTGACCCATGATGTCACTGCTGTGTATATGTGACGATGTCACATGCATGCTCAGTTAGCTTCCAGACCCAGTCCCGACGTTCAAACAGAGCTGGGGCCCTTTCCTGCCATGCTTTCCCAGGCTGCCTGCATCTGAAATCGGCCTGGAATGGCCGTGGACACAAGCCCTCACTCCTACTGCAAGTCCCACGGTCTCTGCCTCAGGATGTTCCTCCCAATCCCAGGACAACCTCTGGACCCTTCCCCTCAAAGGTTAAAAAAAACAAAGAAAACAAATTTTTAACCACAAGTTACTTTTAAAAATGCAGCACAGCATACATAGAACAATATGCTTCCTATTGTAAAAGCCAGCCAAATCAGACCCCTGTAGATCTCCACACAAACTACATGCCATAACAATCCTTCAACTCTGTCACACACAGAAGTCGAAAGGACCAAAATTAGAAATGGAAATACTGAGGGGCCCTTTTACTAAGCCGCGTAGGTGTCTATGCGCGCACAACATGTGTCAATTTGGAGTTACCGCCCGGCTACCATGTGGCCCAGGCGGTAATTTCATTTTTTATGTGCCTCCACTATGCGCTCCAGAAAATAATTTTTATTTTTCGACATGGCCTTTTTTACATGCGTGCTGAAAAATGAATCTGTGCACACCCAAATCACACGCCTACACTAGCACAGCCCATTTTTCAGCGCACCTTAGTAAAAGGACCCCTGAGAAATCACAATCTTTGTAAACAGTATAACAGAAGAGAAATACAAATAAAAATAACATTTCCTACTGTACTAAGCAAAATGCAAAGATGTCTTCTTCCCTTCCCAACCTCTCCCTTATAAGCCCAATATGCCCCCTTCCCTTCCCAATCCCCTTAGATGTACATGTTTTTGTTTTTCATTGCTGTTTTTTTTTACCTGGGCTGCTGCACAGGGCTGGTGGATTGAGTTCAGGATGAGGAATGGAACTGCCTGAACACCTGCTAGTTTCTAATAAAGCAGCCGGCAGTGCTGTGGGCTCCCAAGTCCAATTCTGTCTCCAGGCATGTCACAGCAGTAGAGGAGGTCAGAGCCAGGATCTTAGAGTGCCTGTGAGTGTCAGGCCTCAGATCTACAATACAGCTATAGTGGCATGTAGCCCAATTGTCTAGAGCTGCCTGGGGCCACTGAAGAGCTTAGGAAACAGTGTGTTGCATATCCCAAGTGTAACAGAGGCCCATCCAAGCATTGGCAGCAGCCAGTTATGACAATGCTTGTGCCAGGTTTGAGGGGGGGGGGGGGGAGAGGCAAGCTCACATGTACTGGGAGAAGAATCAGCCCAGGACAAGGCAGGCAGGAGGGCTGAGGCAGAGGGGCAACTGACTGTTAAAAAAAAGAAAACGGGAACAGCACTGTATCACAGGCTAACAGGTCCAGCATTCATATGACTGACTTGAGCTGTAACTGGTGCCTAGAATACAGCGCCCGCCCGACTGGCTACCAGACTCTTCTCTTCTCTTGTCTGCAGAAAGGGGATAAAGCAGAACAGCCTTGCTGCTCTGGAGTTTGAACAGAAGGGGTGGAACTGCATTCCAGGCCGTTTTTCCAGAAATTCAGCTCTGATTTCCACTAGTGACTTTAATCTTCACTTGTATTTGCTATTACTTGATTTATGTCCTCACTTTTCGTAATCTGTTTGTAGCAGTGTAATCTGTTTAGAATGAGGAAGATGCTGGAGTCCCTGATATCTGATCTTATATACAGTACAGTAAAGTAGGTTACCCTGCTCGGCCATCATTGGACAGTGGATGTCTCCTCCTTGTATTTTGGAAAAAATTACTTAAGGCCCTGCTTAGGCTTGGTCTGGGTAGTTCCAGAGGAACTATGTTTGTGCTTTCCCAGAGAAGATATTTTTGATGTGGTTTTTGGAAATTTTCCATTGAGAATGTTAGCACTAGCAGTATCTATCTAGGAAATCAAGGAGTACCCCCCAACCCACTTAGTGAGAGGCCAGCTACATATTTTCCTGACTTAGGGGTTCTTTTACTAAGCTGCAGTAGAAAGTGGTCTGTGGCAATGTAGGCGCTTGTATTAGGCGTGCGCTGGGCCAGTTTTTACCACGTCTGCAAAAAAGGGGTTTTTTACGTGACAGGAAAAGAGCATGTGGTAAAGCTGAAACCAGCATGCGTCTAAAACTGGTCTGAACCCTTAATGCCACCCATTGATCTAGCAGTAAGGGCTCACGTGCTACACGCGCGGTGACCGATCAGCGCATGTCAACTACTGATTACCGCCAGAAACGGAGCGTGTGTGTGAGGAAATAAATAAATTATTCATCCAGGCATTATAGGCGCATGCCAAATCTGAAATTACCACCAGGGGGGCACGCTGGCCTGGCGGTAGTCTCATTTGGGCATGTGCTGCACATATGTAGAGCCTTCCATGGCTTAGTAAAAGGGCCCCTTATTTGGGTAAAGCATCATGAGAAGCTGAATAATAATATCCAAACAATAATAGACCCATTTAGTCCAATTCACATACAAGAATAAGTTCTAAAGGGCCCTTTTACAAAGGCATGGTATGGTTACCACGCAGGTAGCATGCAGCAAAACAGCACTACTGTGTGCTGTACCACGGCACCCTGCGATAGTTCTGCATTTGCCACATGGCATTTCCCACACCAGAAAATATTTTTTCTATTTTCTTGTGCAGGGGCCATGGAGTACGCGTTCCCAGCAGTAATTACTGCCGGGTTAGCGTGTGAGCCCTTACCACCTATTAAATAGGAGGCGGTAAGGACTCAGGCAGTAAATTGCAGTGCGCCAATATTTTTATTATTGCACAACCATTTACGATTGCCATTTAAAATAATGGAAATTCCTGCTGTGGTAAAAGTGGCCTCAGCATATGGCAATTTTCATGTGCTTTCACTACCGCAAGTCACTTTTTACCACATCTTTGTAAAAGGGTCCCTAAATTAATTAAGCAACCATTTGGAATGAAGCCAAAGAATTTCACTCAAGGCTACTCAAGATTAAGCAGAAAGACAAATATTACTGATAAAAAAGAAGCATAATGCCTGAAATTTTTCTCTCTCTTAATTCATTTAAATCTATCCATGGATTCTATAGAAGGCATATTTTAGGTTTTAATTACAGGTAGCAAAATTGCTGGAAAGAAGATATTTTAACATTGCAGCATCGTTTCACATGTTTTACGATTGACTGCCATGGACATGCTTCATTTTATGTGTTTTTGAGGGTAAAAAGCGGTGCATGATTTACATTGAAAGTCATGAGCAAGCCTGCTGCTTTCCTTCCCATCTTTTCATTCAGAATGTAAGAGTTACAAACTCTCCTGACACTATTATCTCTTCTGAATACTAATTATGCCACTGCAATGGGGTGTCTACTAATCTTCTAGAAATAATGTGAGAATTACTGTAGTGTGATGAGACACAGCAGAATGGAATTGGAAAGATATTTGGTTTTATTTTTCTTTTTTAAATCAAAACCAGAGGTTTTGTATGTGAAGTCATATTTTGGGCCTTATAAAAAGCTTTAACAAGGATCTTTAATAATTAAAAAAAAAAAAAAAAATAACAGATATAAAAAGAGTGGCATTAAGCATATTTGCAAACCACACATTGTTATATTTCTAATGCAAGTAAAATGTTTATAGTAAATATTTTACTAACATTCTATACTACGATTAAAATTCTTCTCAAATTATATTTTGCTTACATGCAGCCCATATCTGGTTTGCGTATGCTTTTATCACAGTATGCTGTTTAAATTTTTATTTCTATTCAAAGCAGATACAGTTCATCGCATTAGCAGAATTATTCATCCAGGCTCACTGATGGCTCACAGAACAAACGATATATATCCCATTATAATCTTTACTGAACTAGAAGGATGCTTCCCATGGCTCAAAGAGTTGCTACCTTAGAACTAACTTGCGGTCTTCAATTTTTACTAGAGGTAGTGGAAACGTTTTCATTTTAGAGAACAATAATAATTGTTTTCCACTGTTCCTGGTAAAGCCAGAACATTTAGCATTAATTTCCTAACACATTTAGGGGTCATTTTACTAAGCGGTGGTAAGCATTACTGCAAGCTTCCCACGTGCCAAAAAGCACTACTACGCGGTAGTACAGACATCTGCACATGCTTCTCCAGTGCTAAAAAATATCTAGTGTGTGACTGGAATAAGGATAACACCTGTACATAAACAATATTTGTTGTCTGGAATGGAAGGTCATAAGCAGTTTCCACACCAGGGGCGTAGCCACGGGTGAGCCTGGGCCCACCCAATTTGGGGCCAGGCCCGCCCAGCAGCAGTGTTCCTGCAAGTAGATTGCAGCGATTCTGGTCGCAGAGCAGGCTCGGCTCGCAGCAATTCCCACACGCTGCCTGCCGCTCAACAATCTCCTTGCAGCTACTAAGTGCTAACCCGGAAGCCTCTCCTCTGCTACAACTTCGAGTTTCTGCCCAGTCAAGATGCGGCAGAGGAGAGGCTTCCAGGTTAGCGCTTAGCTGCTGCAAGGAGGTCGTTGAGCAGTAGGCGGTGAGGTGTGTGGAAATCGCTTGCGCTGCCAGCGACCGGGAGAAGAGAAGGGAAGGGGACGAAAGATGAGGGTGAGGGAAGATGGGGTGAAAGATGCTGCATGGGGGAAGGGATGATGGGGAAAATATGTTGCACAGGGGAGGGAAGACGGGGAACAGATGCTGCAGAGGGGTGAGGGAAGATGGAAGGAAAGATGCTGCACAGGGGGGAGGGAAGATGGAAAGATGAGGCACGGTGGGTGGGGGAGATGCTGCACGGGGAAGAAGGGAGAGATGCGGCAAAGGGGTGGATGGGTGAGGAAGGGAGAAGTCTTGGCTGCATATGAGGTAGAGAGGAGGGAGACATGCTGCATAGAGAGGGGATAGGTGGTGAGAGGGGGAGAAATGTTGAACATAGGGGTGGAGAGGAGGGAGAAATGGTGGGCATAAGGGTGGAAGGAAGGGAGAAATGTTAGACATGATGGTAGAGAGGAGGAAGGGAGAGATGCTGCATGGGAAGGGGAGAGAGATGTTGGACCCAGAACACAAGGGAAAGGGAGAGAGAAATGTTGGACATGGGATAGAGGGGAGGAAGGTAGAGATGCTGTATGGGAAGGGGAGAGAGATGTTGGACCCAGAACACAAAGGAGAAGGAGAGATGGTGGACAGTGGGAATGAGAGGGGGAGATGGACATGAGGGTGGATGAGAGGAAGAGAGAGAGGGACACAGTAGGTGGTGAGGGGAGAAAGAAGAAAAATGCTGGGCCATGGGGGAGAGGACAGGAATGAAGAGAGAAGGGGCAGGAAAATATAAGGCTACCAGGGTGAGGTGGGGAGGGGATCAGATGCTGGTTAGAAGGGTGGAGGGAGGAAGATGATGGGAATGGTGGAACCCTGTGGGAGAGGCCAAGAGGGGGAGGAGGGGGTGGCAAGGAAATGAATGAGAGGTAGTGATTAGAGAGGGTAGAAATATGGTAATGGGGAGTAGATTAAAGATGAAAGAGAAAGTAGGGATGGGGAGGAGTAAGATGGGGAATGGTAGAGCTAGTGGGTGAAAGAAGAAGATGGAAATTTGATAGGTAGCTGAAAAGTAAAAAGGAGGCGAAGAAAGGTGAGAGATAGGCAGAAAAGAGCTAAAAAGGAATGATCAATATGTCAGAGGCAGGAATAGTGAGGGAACAGACAGGAGAGAGGAGAAAAGACAAATGGACTGCAGCCGCTTGAAGAAGAATTAGCAGACGACAGAGAGGAAAGCAGAAAAGAGAAATTGGAACCAGCAAGATGGAAAAATAAACTGTCCAGACAACAAAGGTAGAAACAAAGCATTTTATTTTGAATGTTTTAAATGGAATATGTTAGCTTTTGGAAATGTGCATAGCAAACGCCTTTGTATTGTGGCACATTTCTTGGGCAGACTGGATGGACCGTGCAGGTCTTTTTCTGCCGTCATCTACTATGTTACTGTGTGTGTATGTATGTATGTATGTATTGTGTTCTGTAGAAAAGGAAATGCATTTCTGTTTACTGTTTCCATTATTGCAGTAATGCTATGTTTAACTTCTTGGGGTTCCCTTTCAATTTTTGTCTAAATATTTTTATTTCAAATTTGTGATCCCTTGTTCTGTATTTGGTGAGGGTCTGTTGGTATGATAGTAATGGCAGGTGGGAAATTGGAGGGGAGGCAAAGAGGAGAGGGAATCGGGGAGGGGAGCCCTCCTTTATTTTCTGACCTGGGCCCAAGCAGGTCTAACACCAATCCTAACCCTTGCTATATAGCTGGTGAGGATTCCCAGGCATCCCCAGCTAAGGACCTCCTCCAAAGGTGGCCAGAACTCCCTTCTACCAAGCTCTGGCACCAGCATCCTTGAGCCATCGACAACTAAGCATGTGTGGGGTGCTGGCATCAGTGGCTTAGGGTCATTGCTGCTGTCTGCCAAGCTTGGTAAAAGAGAGATCTGGCCACCTTCAGAGAAAGTCTTCAGCTGACAGAGCTTGAGGATCCTCATTAGCTAAAGTATTTATATTTTGAGGTGGAGGTAGGGCGGAGCAGAGAAAAGCTTGTGCCCACCCACTTTGGGCTCAGGCCTACCCAAAACTGGCTGTCTGGCTATGCCACTGTTCCACACGCTTCACTATTCCACTCTCTCAATGAGCCAGTCCACTCCAAAGGCTGTGTTCTGAACCAAGTTACTCAAGCCACATGTCTTTAGGCAACAAATGTGGCAGAGGAAGATACATGACATGAAGTAACAAGTAGCAAAATATTTATAACTAGTAAAAAAGGCCCGTTTCTGTATGAAATAAAACGGGCGCTAGCAAGGTTATCCCCCCCTCGCTCTCTCCCTCTGTCCCCTCCAAGTCCCATTGCCCCCTTTCCTCCCCTCCGATATCCATGCCATCCTCCCTCACCTCTCCCACTCCCCTGCAACTCACCACTTTGTCCATAAGTTTCCAGGTGTTCTGTAGGGGCCTGATTGTGTTTTTTTTAACAGGTGGTGCATTCCCCTCCCCCTCTGAGTTCCAGGCCCCCCTCCCCTCTCCTCTGAGTTCCAGGGCCTCCCCTCGCCTCTGAGTTCCAGGGCCCCCCTCCCTCTCTCCCTCCCTCTGTCACTCTCCTTCCCTCTGTCCGTCCTCCAAGTTTCAGTCCCCCCTCCCTCCCCCATCCCATCCCCATCCCTCCCTTCGTCCGAGTTCCAGTTCCCCCATCCCCCCTCCAAGTTCCAGACCCCCTCCCTCCCTTCCTTCCCCCTTCGAGTTCCAGATCTCCTCCCTTCCCCCTGTGAGTTACTACTACTACTACTTAACATTTCTAAAGCGCTACTCCCTCCCTCCCTTCCCCCTCTGAGTTCCAGGCCCCCCCCCTCCCTCCTTCCTTTCCCGAGTTCCAGACCCCCCTCTTTCAGTCTCACACACGTCCTTGCGATGCCTCCACTCGCGCCCCTCCCCGACACTGGCCCCGCCCATCCCCCTACGTGCACGTCACCCCCACCCTCCAAAATCGCCAACCCCCCTCTGCTACCCTCTCTTCCCCCCCTCTTACCGGGGTCCCGGCAGCAGCAGAGAACAGGGAGCAGGCTCGGCGAGTCTGCTGCCTTCTCTTCTCTTCGCTGTCAGCTCTGACTCTGCTCCCCCCTCATTTCCTGTTTCTGCAAGGGCGGGACCAGAGTCAGAGCTGACAGCGAAGAGAAGGCAAGGCAGCAGACTCGGCGAGCCTGCTCGCCCTTCACTGGTGCTGCTGGGACCCCGGTAAGAGGAGGAAGGAGGAGGAGGAGGGGGGTAGGGAGGTTGGCGATTTCGGGAGGGCGGCAGTCTCGGTAGTCCTTTCTTTTTCTTTTCCATGAACGTTCAATGAAGCTGCCTGGCACAGCCAATCAGAAGCGAGGCATGGTCGCAGGCAACCTCATGGAACGTTCATAGAGCAAATTATTATATAGGATGACTGAGACTACTGTGTACCCCCTGGTGGCAGAGTAAGGTATCACACTGATGTTAATAATATGACAAGGTGTTTCCCCAAATTAATATCTATGCCAAACCAGGGAATTTAACATTAAAAATAAGTTTTATTTTATAACATCTATGCATGCTAACAACAGTGTTCTCAGATGTCAACAGCATAACATTCAGATGCATCGCAAAGACATATTCAACATTTAAGAATCAACATCAGATAAGTAGCTCCTTTTTTAATTTCTAAAAGTATAATGCAATAAGTAAGTTTCTAAATTAATCCATTCTTTTCTGAAACTGATTCTTTGTGTTTTCCAGAAACTTCAGATCCACCTCAAGAACAATAACCACAGAACCAGGTAAGTTTGATTTTTCTTTTCTACATGTCTCTAATGCCACAGTCCTTAGTGCAGAAATCACTTAACTTTGGTCCAAAGTTCATTTTCCATGAAGTCTTCTCTCTCTTGCTTTGGCCAGCATCAATGTCAGGACATCTTCTCCCTACTGTCCTTTCTTTGACAACTCAACATATAAAATCTGTCTCCCTAGTGTGAGCCCATTTTTAAATGTGCTCTGCCTTAGCATTTTACAGTTTATGTTTGCTAACTATTGATTTTCAAAATAAACAAATAATTATAAATCCCTAATCTTCTCAGCCCACTTTAGCCCTTTATGATTTCCACTTAGTCACTCACTCCACACCTCAAATGTTACCTTTCCAGACCCTTTTAAAGTTTCTCACAGTCAATGTCCCACACCATCACTGCACTCACTCAATTCCTCCAATAAGCATTAAATTTTCAAAGGTCTTAAGTATTTAACTTCCCTACTTTACTTGTTCTCATTCACTCAAACAGCCTTGAGCCCTGAAATTACCGCAGGGCTCAAAGTATAAACTAACCACACAGGGCTTTCTTAAACACTCAACACCAGAGCCAGTTTCACAGAAATATATTTTTTTCTCTTAACAGATAAGCACAACTTCACATACGTCCATCCTCTGTCAGTTCTCCCTCCCAATAGACAACAGGTAACAGCAGCAGCAAAAATGTTTCCCCTGGCAACCAGCAGGCTTAGCATGCCCATGCATTCCTTCACTGACATCCACAACATTCCACAACCTCTATAGTACATTTACCTTCCCATTACAGCAAACAAAAATCCCTTAAATGATCTCTTACCTTGTCAGAGTTCCCCTGGATCTTTCCACTCCCTTCACTGGCTGCTAACCAACACTCTCCCTGCTTCACAGCACTGCACAAGCACTGAACTGTCCCCTGTTTCTCCTAAAGCCCCAGAATTGCCTGTCTGCATGGAGAAGGGAGAGGAATCTAGTAGGTTTTTTTTTTAATAACCCTGGTTAAATTTTTCTGTCAAAACAAAAAAAAAACCATTTGTTTATTTAATACCCCTACTCAACTACTACAAACACTCCTCCAAGACATTCTACCAACAAACCCGTTTGTTCCTATTTTCTCTCACTTTACCATCACCAACTCCATAAAAATTAGCTTTACACAAACATTTTTTAAACCACAACTTTTACATTTACTCAGTTCTTTTTCAAATGTTTTTTCCCCTCAGTACAATTTACATTAAATGTATTACAGCACATTATAATGAACTACCTGTAATTTCATGTTTGTATGAACTCTAGAATTGATTTACAAAGTTAATTCTGGGTAACCACCAGACCTTCCCTCGAATTGGAGTTCACCCCTCAGCCACAGGACATTTCTTCTTCATTCTCTTTTTACAGATGTAGTTTCTCCTTTACTCTCTCCTTTCCTTCCACATTCCCCAATCTTCTTCACCTCGCTGGCTTTTATAAACATTTTTTTTTTATTTTTGCCAGCCTGAATGTAATCAGGGTTTTAAAAAAAAGCTACCAGGTTTCTCTCCCTTCCCCTTCTCCATGCAGGCAGGTAGTGCTGGGGCTTAGGGAGAAACGGGGGGGGGGGGGGGGGGGGGGGTGCAGTTTGTGCAGAGCTCTGCAGCAGGAAAGGTGTTTGTTAACAGCCAGTGAGGAGTGTGAAAGGATCCAGGGGAACTCTGACAAGATAGGGAGATCATTTAAGGGTTGTTGCTTTTTTTGTTTTGTTTTTTGCTTTAATGTGAAGGTAAATGCACTATAGAGATTTTGGAATGTTGTGGATGTCAGTGAAGGAATGCATGGGCATGCTAAGCCTGCTGGTTGCCAGGGGAAACATTTTTGCTGCTGCTGCTGTTACCTGTTGTCTGTTGGGAGGGAGAACTGACAGAGGATGGACATATGTGAAGTTGTGCTTATCTGTTAAGAGAAAAGAAGTATATCTCTGTGAAACTGGCTCTGGTGCTGAGTGTTTGAGAAAGTTGTGCGTGTGGTTAGTTTATATTTTGAGCCCCTTAGTAATTTCAAGGCTCAAGGCTGTTTGAGTGAATGAGAACAAGTAGGGAAGTTAAATACTTAAGACCTTTGAAAATGTAATAAGTTTATTGAGGAATTGAGTGAGTGCAGTGATGGTGTGGGACATTGACTGTGAGAAACTTTAAAAGGGTCTGGAAAGGTAACATTTGAGGTGTGGAGTGAGTGACTGTAAGTTGAAATTGTAAAGGGCTAATGTGGGCTGAGACGATTAGGAATTTATAATTATTCATTTATTTAAAAAAAATAGCAAACACAAACTGTAACATGCTAAGGCAGAACACATTTAAAAATGGACACACACTAGGGAGACAGATTTTATTTGTTGAGTTGTCAAAGAAAGAACAGTAGGGAGAAGACATCCTGATGTTTATGCCAGCCAACAAAAGTGAGAGAAGACTTCATGGAAACCAAACTTTGGACCAAAACTAAGTGATTTCTACATTAAAGACTAAGATGTGAGAAGAAACTAAGTGCCCTTTTTACTAAGCCATGCTGTAGACAAGCTAAAATTTTAGCGCACGTTAAAAATTAGCTTCAGTTACTAAGAATTTCGAGGAATTTGTTGAAATATTTTACAGGCTGCAGCTAGATAAGGGGCAACAGGAGATGAAATTGAATTCTTTTATAGGGAGATTGGGTAAGAAAGAGCAAGCCCTGGAACAACAAGGTACTGTAATTCATACTTTAGTACAAGATAAGATGATGGTACATCGAAGGTTAGAAGTGATTGAAACTAAGTTAAAATGTTTGAATTTGAAGTTTGTCAACTTCTCTAAGGTCCCTTTGGAACTACCTTTGGACACATTTAAAAAGTATTTCACAGAAATTCTTAAGATTCCATCTGATCTTCATCCACCTGTTGCAAAATGCTACTTTTTGCCTTCTTTGTTAAACTGTACAGCGCTGCGTAACCCTAGTAGCGCTCTAGAAATGTCAAGTAGTAGTAGTAGTTTAAAATCTGGGCAAGGTAGCAATCTGAGAACTGATATATCCAACGACAGCTTAGACGTTTCAGCTATCCTAGAAAGATCAGTGGATGAAGAAACTAATGGGGCCACCCTATTAGTGGCCTTCGTATTTGAATAAGATAAAGAACATGTTTTTTTTCTGTACTGCCATCACCGTTCACCTTTATTCCTGGGACAGAAATTGTGGGTTAGAAGGATAGAAGGAAGAAATTCCTTCACGCAGACCAGGAAGCTCATACTCTTGGGATACAAGTGTTTGTTAAATTTCCTTGTAAATGTATTGTAGCATGTGATGCACATAGGTATGTCTTTTTTGAATTTTCACAATTTCAGATTTTTTGGAGAATAAGAAGAGATCTTTCTTGACAGTGGAGGCATAAATGGGGGTTCTACTAGACTGCTGATATATCCCACAGAGGTATTTTATAGATGTGTTTGGACTTTTACTTAAAAATGGGGCAGGACTGACTTTTTCCTTTAGTCTTCCTGCTTTCCGATCTTTGGATCTTCTTCAATAAGGATTTGTTTCAGTTCTCATTAATATCCTAAGTACTAAATATGTGATATGATTGTGAGATTGCCTTGAAAAATTTTCTGTTGGTACACATTACTATTCAAATTTTTGATTTGATGTAATGTATATAAAAGAAAGAAAGAAAGAAAGAAAGAAAGAAAGAAAGAAAGAAAGAAAGAAAGAAAGAATGTGGGTTGAAGAAAATGCGATTTTAATACTTTATAATTCACTGTACATCAGAGGAATGCCTAGTTAGTTATAGTGCTATAATCTGCCTTGGCTCTAAAGTATCTGCATATAATATACGTAAACCGCTTTGGTTGTACCCACAGAAAGGCAGTATATCAAATCCATGACCCTTTTCTGACCTCTTATATGTTGGTGTTGGCGGCTCAGGGATCTGCATCAGACGGCCAAGGTGGAGAGCAGCATTGTCAGTGCCATTGGAGGGAGGTCTTCAGCTGGCGGGGCTTGGGATCCCTGCCAGCTCTGGTATTTTCTTTTAAGCTGAATAAGGAGGTGAAAGGCAGAGGGGGGAGGGAAGCGAAGGGGAGCAGAAGAACCCCAAATCAACGTTTTTTGTTTTGTTTTGTTTCTATTTCCCTGGTCCACAAAGAGTTTCTCAGCCAATTTTCCAGTGTACAAGTGTGAAAAGGTGGGGAAATGCTGCTCCAGAAAATATAGGAGAGTTCTAAAAGGCAATGAGCTCAGAGGAATGTAAGCAGTAGTCCCTAGGAATTCTGAATTAACATGATGCAAGTTTGTGAGGAAAAGAGGCTGAAGATGTAGTTAATTAAAAAAAACAGCATGGGCTCAGAACTCAGATGACATGAATTAAGTATACTGGGCTATTTAAGGGGTCCTTTTACAAAGGCGCGCTGAAAAATGGCTTGTGGTAGTGCCAATCCATTTTTTAGCGTGCCTGTAAAAAAGGCCTTTTTTATTTTTGCTGAAAATGGACGTGCAGCAAAATGAAAATTGCCATGTGTCCATTTTGGGTCTGAGACCTTACCGCCAGCCATTGACCTAGCAGTAAAGACTCCTGCGGTAACCGAGTGGTAATGACCTTCACACGCCAAATGCCACTTGGCATGCGTCTGTTATGCATGCCCGAAAATAAAAAATATTTTTCAGACGTGCATATCAGATGCGCGCCAAAAATGAAATTACCGCAAGAGCCACTCGGTAGTCGAGTGGTAAATCCATTTTGGCACGTGTTGGGCACGCGTAGACGCTTACATGGCTTAGTAAAAGGGCCCCTTGGTTCCCTGCAGGTGAATGGAAGAATAAGCCCAGGCTTTTTGTGGAAATGAACAGAGAAGGAAGAAGGAGGCAGCATAGCTTTAGAGTTTGAATGTCACAAGAGGTGATGGAGGTGGTGGAAATGAAAACAGTAACAGAATTCAAACATGCATGGGATAAACATAAAGGAATTCTGTTCAGAAGGAATGTATCCTTGGGAGCTTAGCCGAGTTTAGGTGGCAGAGCCGGTGGTGGGAGGTGGAGATAGTGGTTGGGAGGCGGGGATAGTGCTGGGCAGACTTATACGGTCTGTGCCAGAGCTGGTGGTGGGAGGCGGGACTGGTAGTTGGGAGGTGGGGATAGTGCTGGGCAGACTTATACGGTCTGTGCCAGAGCCGGTGGTGGGAGGCGGGGCTGGTTGGGAGGCGGAGATAGTGCTGGGCAGACTTATACTGTCTGTGCCCTGAAGAGGACAGGTACAAATGAAAAGTAGCACATATGAATTTATCTTGTTGGGCAGACTGGATAGACCGTGCAGGTCGTTTTCTGCCGTAATCTACTACGTTACTATGTTACCTTGAACGATGCTAATTAAGGAACTGCCAGAATTGTGGGTAGAGGCAGAAGAGTACTGTGTTATACAGTGTTTTGACTAGAAGCTATAGGGAACAATTCATCTGGTGACTTAAAGTGCCTAGTCCAGTGGCGTAGCCAGACTGCCAATTTTGGGTGGGCCTGAACCCAAAGTGGGTGGGCACAAAATTTTCTCTGTACCCCCCCCCCCCCCCCCCAGCAAAATGTAGTCACACTCAGATGCATTTGTCACACAGGGTAAAGTGCTGCTTTTCAGTGCATCAGATTTCAGACAATTTATTTAATAGCCTTAACACCCTTTTCAGTGAGCTTTCAGAGGCCAAAACCTCCTGCCTCAGGTCAGTATAATGCTGTTACGGTATCCTCTCCTGACCTAAGGAAGGAAGTATTGGTCTCTGAAACTTCATTAACACAGGTACCATATTACTTTATCCTAAATTAAAAATAAAATTATTTTCTTTACCTTTGTTGTATGGCCATTTACTTTTTCTCATTGTGTTGCTCCCAGTCTCTAGATTCTGCTTTCCTTCGTTTTCGCTTGACTCTTCTGCCAGGGTTTCCTGGCCATTTGTCATTTTTCTCTCCTTTTTCTTTGCTTTCTTCAATATTTTTCTGCCTCTCTCTGTGTCTAGATTTAATTCATTCTTACTATCCATTCTTTAATTTTCTTCATCTACTTATGGCTTTTAATCTTTTTCTCACCCTTGTTCTCCCCATGCCCCTTCCTCTTATTCTCCAATCTTTCACTACTCCCCCTTTCCATGCAGCAGCTCTCCTCTTTCTCTCCCCATCCTTCCAGTGTCTCCCCTCTCTCTCCCCATCCTTCCAATAGTCTCCCCTCTTTCTTTCTGCATCCTTCCATCCAGTGTCACCTCTTTCTCCCTACCCTTCCATCCAGCGTCTTCCCTCTTTCTCTCCCCATCCTTCCACCCATCTACCCTCTCTCCTGATCCTTCCATCTAATGTCTCTCTCCCTCCTTCTAACCAGTGTCTATCTCTCTACCCTTTTCTGTTCAGTGTCCCTTCTCTCTCCACATCCTTCCACTCTCCCCTTTTTCTCTGCATCCTTTCATCCATCTCCCCTCTTTCTCTGCCATCCTCCCATCTGTTTTCCCTCTTTCTCTCCCCATCCTTCCATTTTCCCTCTTTCTCTGCCATCCTCCCATCTGTTTTCCCTCTTTCTCTCCCCATCCTTCCATTTTCCCTCTTTCTCCCCATCCTGCCATCTGTTTTCCCTCTTTCTCTTCACATCCTTCCATTTTCCCTCTTTCTCTGCCATCCTCCCATCTGTTTTCCCTCTTTCTCTCCCCATCCTTCCATTTTCCCTCTTTCTCTGCCATCCTCCCATCTGTTTTCCCTCTTTCTCTGCCATCCTCCCATGTTTTCCCTCTTTCTCTCCCCATCCTTCCATTTTCCCTCTCTCTCCCCATCCTTCCATTTTCCCTCTTTCTCTGCCATCCTCCCATCTGTTTTCCCTCTTTCTCTCCCCATCCTTCCATTTTCCCTCTTTCTCCCCATCCTGCCATCTGTTTTCCCTCTTTCTCTCCCCATCCTTCCATTTTCCCTCTTTCTCTGCCATCCTCCCATCTGTTTTCCCTCTTTCTCGCCCCATCCTTCCATTTTCCCTCTTTCTCCCCATCCTGCCATCTGTTTTCCCTCTTTCTCTCCCCATCCTTCCATTTTCCCTCTTTCTCTGCCATCCTCCCATCTGTTTTCCCTCTTTCTCTCCCCATCTATCCATTTTCCCTCTTTCTCCCCATCCTGCCATCTGTTTTCCCTCTTTCTCTCCCCATCCTTCCATTTTCCCTCTTTCTCTGCCATCCTCCCGTTTTCCCTCTTTCTCTCCCCATGCTTCCATTTTCCCTCTTTCTCCCCATCCTGCCATCTGTTTTCCCTCTTTCTCTCCCCATCCTTCCATTTTCCCTCTTTCTCCCCATCCTGCCATCTGTTTTCCCTCTTTCTCTCCACATCCTTCCATTTTCCCTCTTTCTCTGCCATCCTCCCATCTGTTTTCCCTCTTTCTCTCCCCATCCTTCCATTTTCCCTCTTTCTCTGCCATCCTCCCATCTGTTTTCCCTCTTTCTCGCCCATCCTCCCATCTGTTTTCCCTCTTTCTCTCCCCATCCTTCCATTTTCCCTCTCTCTCCCCATCCTACCATTTTCCCTCTTTCTCCCCATCCTGCCATCTGTTTTCCCTCTTTCTCTCCCCATCCTTCCATTTTCCCTCTTTCTCTGCCATCCTCCCATCTGTTTTCCCTCTTTCTCTCCCCATCCTTCCATTTTCCCTCTTTCTCCCCATCCTGCCATCTGTTTTCCCTCTTTCTCTCCCCATCCTTCCATTTTCCCTCTTTCTCTGCCATCCTCCCATCTGTTTTCCCTCTTTCTCTCCCCATCCTTCCATTTTTCCTCTTTCTCCCCATCCTGCCATCCATTTTCCCTCTCCCATTCAGGCCCACCAGCCCCAGCTCCCATTGCCGGCCACTGCTGCTTTTCCTGATGAGCAGCAGGGCCGGCGCTACAAAAAGAAGAAGCGCTCAGCTGACTGAGTTGAGCGCCAACGCGTCACTAACCCGATGAGAAAAAATGTTTTTTAAAAAACGCGGCACTGCAGGCAGCCTCGAAGCATTGGCTGCTGGCTCTGCAGGCTCCTTCCGTCTCTTACGTCACTGCCCCTGCTTCGCTACAGGGGCAGTGATGTAAGAGACGGGAGGAGCCTGCACAGAGCCAGCAGCCAATGCTTCGAGGCTGCCTGCGGTGCCGCATTTTTTTTTAAACATTTTTTCTTGTTCTTAGCGACGCGTTGGCGCTCAGCTCAGTCAGCTGAGCGCTTCTCTTTTTGTAGAGCCGCGCGCCGCGGCAATGGGAGCTGGCGCTGGCGCTGGGCGGGCCTGGGCTGGAATTGGGTGGGCCTGGGCCCACCCAGGCCCACCCGTAGCTACGCCCCTGGCCTAGTCAGGTAGTCAGTGTGGGAAATCATGCAAGTAGGCTAGGTTACCTAACAACAGTGCCATTTATAATATACCCAGGATTGAGGGATATATGTGGGTTGGGGATGTTACTGATTAGGAGCCTAGGAAAATAATTTCCTAATTAAATTAACATCAGAGCTAAAAAGGGCTTTGAGATGCAAAGACAGTCAAGACTGAGCTACATTTAAAAGCAGTCAGGAGAATGAGTTTGTATAGTAGGAAGCTGGCCTCTATGTTTATTTGGAAACAGGCAAACCAGCTGCATGTTTGCTATAAAAGTTAAGTGTTTTAGTAGTTCACTGCAATAAGGTTAACTGTGAGTTTGCTGTTTATACTGTACATCCAGGGCTGTAGTTTGAACTTTGGAGGGCCTAAGAAATGGTATTGTTTGAGGAATGCACTTTAGATTAAGCTGTGCAGGTGATTGTAAGCTGGTAATAACAACCTGACAATGAAACATCCACTTAAAACTTGTAAATAAATCATGTAAATAAAATACTATCTGGTGTTAACCTATAGGGGCCTCCTTACCACACTTTATAACACCTGGTAGTCTGATTTCTTCATTGATATAGTCCAGTCAGCAATTTGGAGGTTTCTATTCCTTTGTTTAGTTTTCCTTTTTGATCTAATTTATTTAACTTTGTTTCCAGGATTTTCTTTGATCTAGATATGGATCTAATTCTTAATGAGGCATGAGTTCAATGTATATTGATTTCTTTGTTATGCATGGTTGTAATGTTTTATTTAAGCTGTGATCTTGTATAATTGAAAATGCAAATTAAAAAGTAAGAATTAGAAACTAGGTTGAGAAGACCTTAAAAGTGAAAGAAGTCTAGTCTGATGGAGTGCCCAACTTTTGGCTTACATGTTTGACATCTCTCCACCAAGATTTGATAAACTGCAAAAATTAATTGTTAATAACAGGAAGAACATTTCTTCTTTCAAAGGGAGACCCAACTAACATCCCCCAAAAACTGCCACCCAATAACCCGCTTACCTCCAGTTTACAAGTTGTATAATGCAGTAGATACATATAGAGGGACATTTTTAAAAGGACATCCAAGTCAGAATAGAGACATCCAGCTCATAACTGAAAAGGGTTATCAGGCTTAATGTCAGCTTTAGGTATTATGGGCATTCATAGCAAAGTAGATAGCAAGTCTGAGGAGTAGCTTAGTGGTTAGCGCAGTGGACTTTAAACCAAGGGACACAGGTTCAAGTACTACTCTAATGCTTTTATTTTTTATTGTGATGGATGGACATTCATCTCATGTATTTTTAAACAGGAAATCCTGATGTATTTCTTGTTGGAAAATACAGGTTTGGTACAATTGGTCTAATAACAACTCATCTAATGGACAAGTGATCTAATGACAGTTGGTCTAAGGATACAATTCATCTAAAATACAATTCAATCAAAGAGACAGTTAGTCTAAAAGTTAATTGGTCTAAAAATGAAATGATCAAGATAAAGATATGAAGTCATACATTTGTCATGTGGCAGATCAAATTTTTAAAGTCAATAATGAGACTATATCAAATGCTTTAATCTGATCAAGATATTAACCCTGGAAACCACTTGGTTAATACAACAGGTAAAAAATTAACTGAATGTGATAGAGATGCAAAGTCACAAGTGTGTGATGTGGAAGAGTAAAGATTTCAGTCATGAATGAATGTATTAAGTTACTAAAAAATGTGTTTAGGTAGCCAATTATTAAATATGATTGTGGCTTTGAAGTAAGCCTGTTCATGAATGAGATGAAAACAAAAGCTGAGAACTGAAATCATATGTTATAGTTCTATAAAAGGTAGAAACTGTTATAAAAATTTATGCTTCAAGTATAAAACCCAGAATAGCATTTGACGAGCCCTGATGTGGAAGGAACAGGTTCCTGCTGCTGAGAAGCAGCAGGAGATGAAATCCCCAAGGGAGACAAAATGGCCAACGTTCCTGTGCAGCCCTGATGTCTCGGCAGTGGGGGGAGGACACATGAGCTCCAGAGACATCCCTCCACCCCCATCCCCACCCACCTGGGCCATTTACTAAGTGGAAAACAACCCATCGCACTGTATGCACACAGAACTGGCAGCCATATTGAGCTACTGGTTCCTTCACACAGAGCAGTGCTTCCTGGATAGGATCCCTAGCCTTGTGTCAGGCAGGGGAAAAAAGGTTGGCCATGGTAATTTGGGGGGAATTTAGGCATCTGGTAGCTGCAGCAAGAGCCCATGGGGGACACACCCAAACAGGGTGAATGGGAAAAAGTAGTGGGGGACCTGCACCCCTTAGGCGAGATCATAAGAACATAGCCATACTGGGTGAGACCGATGGTCCATCTAGCCCAGTATCCTGCTTCCAGCATTGGCCAATCCAGGTCCCTCAGGTCCAAACCTAAGCTTCGCCCAGTGGCACTATCTGTACCCTCGTCAAAAGAAATTGTATGATGCAGAGCCGTAGTGAGGGGAGCTGACACCCAGGGCTGGTCGCCACTGTGATATAACCAGTTATCTGCTGATTTTTTTTTGTCCTTAGATTACAACTGAGTCTGTCCCCTTCCACCGCCATCCCATGACCCCCGTTCCAGAGCTTCCTTTCAATAGAAAAAGGCCCATCTCCTGTGCACTTATACCATGAAGATATTTAAATGTTTCTATCATATTTCCTTTCTCAGCTTACACACTGATCCTATATATCTGCTCAATTTGCAGAACTAGTTTATCAGTGCTGTGAGGAAAGAGAGAGAGCATCTGGATTGGACCACCTCACCTCATTCTATACATTTTTCTCTCTCTCTTCTCTCACATTGTCCTCTACCATTCATTTTTGTTATTTCCCATCTCAAATTTTACCCCTTTGGATGCACCTGGTTCTCTTCCTTACATGTTTCCATCCCTCTTTGTGTCTTTCAGACCTTGTCTAACAAATGCAGGGCCCTGTTTACTAAGCCGCGCTGTAGGCATGCTAACTTTTTAGTGCGTGCTAAAACTTAGTGTGCGCCAACAATAGAGACTCCCATTAGATTCCTATGGGTGTCTCTAGCATTAGCACACACTGCTAAAAAGTTAGCCTGCCTACAGTGTGGCTTAGTAAACAGGGCCCACAGTCTCTTGTATTCACTCCCTTTATTCACAGCTGGCCCTCGTATATTTGTTTTCTCTCTCCATCTCCTCCAGTGTTTAGAATGAATTTCTGAGTGTGCACAAACTGTCCCCTTTGTTTGCAAAGCCCCCACCCCCAGCAATGTGGACAATGGTAATGGGCTGTGCCAGTATTACCACACAAACAGCAGCTAGAATGGCTTTGTAAATGGGGGGGAGGGGTGTATGTCTAGGCTATGAGTGCAATCTTGCATTTAATCCAATATGAATTACACTGGAATTAAACAAAAAATATTTTAAATCCAGTACTATCAGGTAGCTTTGTTTTGTATCATATATATCAACTTAATTCAAAGTTTTGAATATTTTCTTTACAAAGCTGTGTTAGTGATTCTGGCGCAATAAATGTGATGAAGCCCATAGGAATTTCCTGACCTTCTTGTGTTGTCGTAGCAATTCTTCTTGTCCTATTACTTGTTGCATTTAATTTTTCTGTTTTCTGGTTTATCTTGCTGTTTATTGCTCACTTCCCTTGTTCTTTCTCACTTTCTTTTCTTTTCTTATTTTAGCTATTGCATGTCCTCCAAGTGTCCTTCAGTTTGCTGGAGTATGACATGTTAAAAATCTTAAGCATTTCCTTCTTTGGTTCTTCTTCCTTTCTCTCTCTCTCTCTCTCTCTCTCTCTCTCTCTCTCTCTCTCTCTCTCTCTCTCTCTCTCTCTCTCTCTTCTGCTTCCATCTCTGCTCACCATGTCCCCTCTGCTCTTCCTCTGTGATCTTTTCATCTTTATATCTATTGCTTCCTTTATAGATATGAGTGCTCACTTTTAGTCCTAACCCAACACACTGTTTGTAAATCAGAGCATATTCTATAATAATGCGCATAAGCTAATTGGTTAACAAGCTAATCAGAGTTGATAATTGGATGTTAGTCAATTATAAGCATAAATTGGCATTAATTATAATTTACGCACAGAACTGTCTAACCGTATTCTGTAATGTGGTACATGTATATTCTAAGTCACGTAGTTGCAAGGAGGTGTGGCCATAAATTTATGCGCATTGTTATAGAATAGACGCGTGCCACACATAATTTAGGCGTTGGGTTTTACACCAAGTTTTACTTGGCGTAATTGCCTACTACTAAATTTAATTGTGTGGAGCAGCACTCAGCATATTCTATATAGCATATGGAAATTGAGGCTTATTCTAAGGCGCACTTTCTAGAATATGCTTAAGCAAATATCATTTGGCACCAATTTTTTTTAGGTGTGATATATAGAACCTAGACCTAAAGGTCTATTTTGAGGTATATCTACTAAAGGGTGTTCATGCTTAACATGTGATTACCCCCAAATTCTATAAAAAGCATTAGAAATTGAGTGTGTAAATTGGACATTTGCCCAATTTGCATGTACAACTTAATTGAATAATGAGCTAATTAGTACAGATAATTGGCCTTTTAACAAGCAATTATTGGCACTAATAAGAATTAAAATGTATGTACATAAATTTAGGCACGAGTCAAAAAAAGTGGTGTGGAAAGGGCGGGTCATGGGTGTTCCTTTAACTTATGCGCATAGTTAGAGAATAAGGGCATCTGTGTCTCAATTTAAGTATGGGTATTTGCACCACATTTTAGCTGGTAGATGTGATTCCCAGGCATAAGCACTATTCTATAAATTGTGCCTAACTTTAAGCACATTTTATAGAATAACATTTTTGTGCTAATTTTTTGGCACGAAATATAGAACTTAGTCCTTAGCATGCATGAAAACACTTACTACAAGATGTGTTAAAACTGTTGCGTGTGCGCTAAGCACATGTTAGTTATTTTTCTGATGTATTTTTTTGCTAGGGGCATGGGTTGAGATTGGGTGGGGAAGCCATAATCAGATAGCACATCCACACTAGCGTGCATTTTCTGATTAATGCTGGCTTACCGCCTGAGCTTTTACCGCCTCCTAAACAGGAGGCAGTAAGTACTCCCTTCTTTATTTTTTTCAGGTAGCGCATACTAATGCAAACATTAAGGCATCTAAAACATGTTATTTTACCACTAGCTTTTGCTGTTTTAGCACAGATCCCATTTTATGCAATGAGACCTAGTTACTAATAATCGGGGTTAACAATAAAATAACATGTCTTAATTGTAGACCACATTGATAACTTCCCCCAAGGGGGTTATTTTAGAAACATCTCCACATGTTTAAAGTGGCGTTTACATCATATAGAGATTTCAAAAGACATATTCTAGGCATGGTTTGGGTGTTCATTGAGCAGGACAAAAATCTGTACATGTATTCCCCATTTTAAGGGCCCTGTTTACAAAGATGTGCTAACGTTATTAACATGCGCTAAAAATTAGCGCGCACTAACCTTGTAGATGTCCATAGGAATATTATGGGCATCTACATGGTTAGCGCATGCTAAAAATGCTAGAATGCCTTTGTAAACAGGGCCCTAAAAAAAGGAATACAAGTATATGAGAAACAAACCCTGACCGGGAAATTCTATCAGCTCAAAGGCATGCACAGATTTTCTTTAAGTGCTCATTTCGGCTAAGGCTTTACATGAGGGACTAAGGAAGTAATCCTTTCTAATTCCCCATTCTCCAAATTAAAGAAAAATAAATATTACCTTACTTCTAAACTGGTGTCACTTACATGTACAGATTCCCTTTGAAAGTGGTTCCGTTTACCAGATGCAAGATCGCAGCTTCCACATTGACGTACCGACACTTCCACATGGAAGCTGCTTGGTTCATTGCTGTTCATTTTTATCATGTATATAATTGTAAAATGCCTGCTCCTGCTGTATATGCTGGCAAATAAATGTATTTTACAAAAGGTTCTATGTTCAGCAGTAGCTTTTATAAAATACTGCCAGAATTTTGGATGTCTCAATCCCAATCTCGAGCTTCTGTGTAAAACAGGCTTTCACATCTATTAAAGTTTAAGCCACTCAGGACACAAACCCAAACCTAACACCAGCAACAAAACCTAACTATTTTCAAATATTCTTCCATCTTGACTCCAGAATAAAAATTATAGTTCAAAAAATAATTAATCCCCCGATTGACACCATTAACCTGAGCTGATGAATCAGAAGAAACATCATCAGTAGGGATTCCCTTATTAATGTTAATAAAAACTGTGACTTGATTATGGATCAAAATACAGTGTTACATATTTCTATACAATTTAGCATTTTGAGACATGTCTGAGAGAGAACTTTACACCAATCACTACAATTTCTTCATTGAGAATTTGAAAACCATCTTTAGCACCAAGCTTCACAAACATATCATAGAGACATGGCCAGTCAAGTTTTCAGGATATCCACAATGAATATGCATGACATCAATTTACATGCACTGGAGAATCAATCTATGCAAATCCAAACTGATTACATTCATTGTGGATATCCCAAAATCTTGACTGGTTGTAGGGTCCAAGGATAGGATTTGGAAGTCTCATCCTAACGGACTTTTGTGGACCTAGAATCATATGAAAATACTGTCATACACAGGTCTAGAAAGTGATTTTTAGGTTTGGATTGTCTAGTGTAAGGCCCAATTTTGGTTTCCGACATACTAAGTTAACATAACTGTCTCCACAAGTGGGTATTGTAATAAATGTAGAAGTTTTTTCAGCAAAATCTAATGCATCAACCCTAGAATAGTTAATAAATCTTATATGATGAAGCTTCTGCCCATTTTCCCTTTTTTCCATCTTTTATCTCAAAATGTTAATATCTTTCATAATGGAGTATGATGACCTCGGCTATTACTACCTAAGGGGGGAAGTTATCAACATAGGCTACTATTAAAGAGGAAAGTTATCAGCATGAGCTATTGTTCAGCTGGCTTATTTTACTGTTAACCCTGGTTAGTTCAGTACCCCAAACTTAACGGGGTACTTACATAACATGGCCAAGCCAGCACCCTTTAGTAAAAGACATGGTTAAGGAAGGGTTGAGGGTACTGAAAGGGTGGTGGAGAGGCAAGAGGTGACAATCTAAGCCAGTGGATGAGTAGAGCAGGAGTCTAGGGGTTGGATGGTAGAGATAAAAGATTAGCCAATAAGGAGGTGTTTCAGTGTAGCTGGATTTAGGCAAAAAGGAGCTGAGGAGAAATCATTTTGGAAAAAGTTAAGAGGGCCGGTTTTGTAAAGGCTTGGCTTTGTGTGTTACCTTTTGAGCTTGCTGGGGGAGCGAGCTGCAGTATTGCCATGGTATTTTAGGCAGCGCTGCCAATTCTGCGGGACGCTGAGGCAAACCAGGTTAGTGGTTTTCTTTCTTTTTCTTTTTGTTGTTTCTGTGGTAGCACTCTGAGTTTAATTTTGTGGGGACGGATTTGCTTAGACAGGGTGTCTTGTTGATACACAAATGTGTGGTTTCCTGTTCAGCTCAGGTCTCCAGTGTTTCCGTAGTGGTGCTGCCTCGTGGTTCAGCTTCCGGTTTGAGTTATTTTCTATGGCGCCCTGAAAGTAGGTTCGCTCCCAATGGTACTCATGAGACAGTTCTTCTTTTGAGATCTCGGGGTTTGCCAGTTTTGCAGTGGAGGGTGGGATTTTCTTGATCTGCAGGACTGGCAGTTTTGGTCATAAAGCTTAAAGTGGTAGAAAGGTTTTTTGGGAAGGGGTAGGGCCGTGCTTTTCTGTGAACGAGGGAATTTTCCTATACACTTATTTGTTTATTGTGGAGCGGTTTGTGTTTTTTGGGTGCAGTGGCTATGGCTCCAAAAAGAAAAACCTAGGGGTGTTTTTTGGGGGTACAGCAGTGTGGAGGGGGCAACACAGATGGGTCACTAGGAAGCCTGCCCGGTTTTTGAAGGAGGCAGAGTCCAGTTTGATGGGTCCTAGTAGGAAGTTGGAAATTGGAATGTGTTTGGGGTGGGACTCCTGGCAGGGTTGGGCAGATGGTTTGTGGATTGCATGAGGATGCTATCCAGGGACAACCATTAGACAACAATATTAGGAACAGGCTAGGCTCGGCTGGCGCAATGTCAGCGGTGAAGCGGTCTGGTCTATGGCAGAGTCCAGTCAGAATACAGCGTCTGTTAGTAGGACAATGGATGGTGAGTTTGAGGATGGGGATGACTTTGGGGGGGTCTGGGCTGTCAGTGGTACAGGAGCAATCTGAGGGATCTAGGTGGTACAGGAGCAATCTGAGGGATCTAGGGTGGTTCAGGGTCATAAAAAGAAATTGTTAAAGAAATTAAAAAATAAAATATTTTTGCACAATTTGTGTGGTGAAGAGATTGGATACAGAGAAGCAGAGGTGTCGGAGTATGAATCTAGCTACTTTGCAAGTTTGGGATTCTGATACTGAGGATTCTTCGTTGTCTGATGAGGAAGAGATGGTGATGTTAGAATCTGATCCGATGAGTGTATCAGAGGAGCCTTCTAGGGTTGCAGGGGTCATGGGTAGAGTGTCTCATCAAGGGCATACTCTATGTTCACTAGCTTCCAATCAGATACCGCATACAATTCAAGCTTCTACTCCTTACCTACAAACGCACCCGGTCTGCGGCTCCTCACTACCTCTCTACCCTCATCTCCCCCTATGTTCCCGCCCGTAACCTCCGCTCACAGGACAAATCCCTCCTTGCAGTACCCTTCTCCACCACTGCCAACTCCAGGCTCCGCTCATTCTGCCTTGCCTCACCCTATGCCTGGAACAATCTTCCTCAACCCCTACACCAAGCCCTCTCCCTACCCATCTTCAAATCTCTGCTTAAAACTCACCTCTTCAATGCTGCCTTTGGCACCTAACCTTTCGAGAAATATAGTATGCCCTATCAGATTGACTCTACACTTGTCTTTTAGATTGTACACTTGTCTCTAGATTGTACACCTGTCTTTTAGATTGTAAGCTCTTTGAGCAGGGACTGTCCTTCCATGTTAAATTGTACAGTGCTGCGTAACCCTAGTAGCGCTTTAGAAATGTTAAGTAGTAGTAGTAAGTCTCTCAGAAGTTGCAGTGCAAAATTTTACAAGAAACATATGTGGATTTGTTTTGCTTATTGGAGAAGGAATCATACCCGAGTGATCATATGATCATGGGATTTGCATTGCAAACCGTATAAGGAGAGACTTGCTGTCCTGAACATGTATACCTTGGAGGAAAGGAGAAACAGGGGTGATATGATACAGACGTTCAAATATTTGAAAGGTATTAATCCGCAAACGAACCTTTTCCGGAGATGGGAAGGCGGTAGAACTAGAGGACATGAATTGAGGTTGAAGGGGGGCAGACTCAGGACTAATGTCAGGAAATATTTTTTCACAGAGAGGGTGGTGGATATGTGGAATGCCCTTCCACGGGAGGTGGTGGAGATGAAAATGGTAATGGAATTCAAACCTGCGTGGGATAAACACAAAGGAATCCTGTTTAGAAGGAATGGTTCCATGGAATCTTAGTGGAGATTGGGTGGCGATGCCGGTAATTGGAAACAAAACAGGAGCTGGGCAGACTTCTATGGTCTACGCCCTGATCGTGACTGAATAGATAGGGATGGGCTGGAGTGTAAATTTTAAGGGGCTTCAATGTTAGCTTCAGAACTTAGTACAAGAACAGTACTGGGCAGACTTCTACGGTCTGTGCCCTGAGAAAGCCAAGGATAAATCAAACTCGGGTATACATATTGTAACCAGGTCACCCTTCCAGGTGAGAGCCGGGGTCGACCCTGCTTAGCTTGGCTAGCTTTTCCCCGGTACGAGCTGCAACCACCGCCTTGCTGCACTGCTTGTCCTAGTTTAACTGCTGCCCAGCTGACCTGCACCCAGGATCAGCTCACGACTGGGACACACAAAACTCCAGCCGTCTTATAGTTCTTGAAAACCACAGGTCTTTATTTTCTCAGCATCTTTTAATACAGCTTTAATCTTCAAGCAGTTTCTTCATCAAGAATGCAAGGAGTCAGTTCAGTTTTTCCACATTCAGCTTATTAACACAGTCCAATCTTAACTCAGAATATCACACCCAGCAAACCTTTGTCTTGCTCCCAATTGTAGCCTCCCCTCATCAGCACTATCTTCTACCCTTAGATAGTTTATGGGTTAGTTTCTTCCACCAGTGGCTTCCCCACTGGATTATTTTATCCTCTCCAAGTATGCACAGCTTGGGCCACACTCCCGCCACCAAAGCCTTTACCTTTCCTGAGGAAGTTTGAGCAAACCCTCCAACCTCCATGCACTGCTCTTTACCTTCTCCTTCTACCTCCTCTTTATTCCACTCCATCTCCTCCTCCCCAAGCTCCACCAGCTGTTCCCCATCTCCAGGATCAGACCTCATCTCCCAATCAGTCACTCCACCCTCCCCCTCCTGGGAGTTCAGCTGACCCTGCACTGGCTTCTGGGAAGTGTAGTTTTTCTCCTGCATTACAGCTTTCCCTGGCAGTTTGATCCCTAGATGGCGCCCTGTTCTCCTAGCTGGGCTGAATGAACGGGGATGATGCCGGCTGAAAGACCCACTATCCCCTTTCCCTCGCACCAGCCCTCCAGAGTGCTCACAATATAAAGTATCACCATGTAAAATGAGTTTATCTTGTTGGGCAGACTGGATGGACCGTACAGGTCTTAATCTGCATCATTTACTATGTTACTATCCTGCTTATTTTCGAAGGAGAAGGGCGGCCATCTTCCGACACAAATCGGGAGATGGCGGGCGATCTCCTAAGGCCGGCCAAATCGGTATAATCGAAGGCCAATTTTGGACGGCTTCAACTGCTTTCCATCGCAGGGCCAGCCAAAGTTCAAGGGGGCGTGTCGGCAGTGTACCGAAGGTGGGATGGGGGCGTGGTTAAGAGATGGCCGTCCTTGGCCAATAATGGAAAAAAGAAGGCCGGCCCTGACGAGCATTTGGCCGACTTTACTTGGTCCCTTTTTGTTCATGACCAAGACTTGAAAAGGTGCCCAAACTGACCAGATGACCACCGGAGGGAATCGGGGATCACCTGCCCTTACTCCCCCAGTGGTCACCAACCCCCTCCCACCCAAAAATAAATAAATAAATAACATTTTTTTGCCAGCCTCTATGCCAGCCTCAAATGTCATACCCAGCTCCATCACAGCAGTATGCAGGTCCCTGGAGCAGTTTTTAGTGGGTACTGCAGTGCACTTCAGGCAGGCAGACCCAGGCCTATCCCCCCCTACCTGTTACACTAGTGGTGGTAAATGGGAGCCCTCCAAAACCCACCCGAAACCCACTGTACCCACATCTAGGTGCCCCCGTTACCCTTTAAGGGCTATGGTAGTGTTGTACAGTTGTGGGGAGTGGGGGTTTGGGGGGCTTGGCTCACAAGGTAAGGGAGCTATGCACCTGGGATCAATTTGTGAAGTCCACTACAGTGCCCCCTAGGGTGCCCGGTTGGTGTCCTGGCATGTGAGGGGGACCAGTGCACTACAAATGCTGGCTCCTCCCACGACCAAATGGCTTGGATTTGGCCGGCTTTGAGATGGCCACCATTAGTTTCCATTATCGACGAAAACCAATGTCGGCCATCTCTAAGGGTGGCCCAAATGCTGAGATTTGGCCGGCCCCGACCGAATTATCAAAACAAAAGATGGCCGCCCATCTTGTTTTGATAATAAGGTCAGATATGCCGCTTTACGAGGCCGTCATTAGAGATGAGTGCCCTTATAGATGGGCGCCCCCGTTTGATTATGCCCCTCCATGTTACTATGAAAGGGGATGATAGAAAGGAGGATGGCAAGAAACAGAAACTTAAAGTGCCTAGGAGCATTTTTAGTTGGACTCTGGCATTCCATATATTTGGTAGTATTTTGGGTGTGGGTAAGCCAGGGTTATTCCCTGGTTTGTTACATCAGGTGGACTTAATTTTAAGAGCCTATAGAACATGTGGAGGATGAGCTTGGTTCAGTAATGATGAGCAGTTCAAGAAGAGCCAAGTTAAGGATAAATCAAAGTCTTAGGATTTAGAGATATGGACCTCTGGATGGCGGAAATGAAGCCTGCCCATCCATGCTTTACTAAGAATGAATTGATGAATTTGGGTGCATGGCAGAGTGGTTTCAATGCTGTGGATGCTGGGGCTTTTCAAGGGACAGCAGTAGTGCACTGGTCCCCCTCACATGCCAGGACACCAACCGGGCACCCTAGGGGGCACTGCAGTGGACTTCACAAATTGATCCCAGGTGCATAGCTCCCTTACCTTGTGTGCCAAGCCCCCCAAACCCCCCCAAACCCCCACTCCCCACAACTGTACAACACTACCATAGCCCTTAAAGGGTAACAGGGGCACCTAGATGTGGGTACAGTGGGTTTCGGGTGGGTTTTGGAGGGCTCCCATTTACCACCACTAGTGTAACAGGTAGGGGGGGATAGACCTGGGTCTGCCTGCCTGAAGTGCACTGCAGTACCCACTAAAAACTGCTCCAGGGACCTGCATACTGCTGTGATGGAGCTGGGTATGACATTTGAGGCTGGCATAGAGGCTGGCAAAAAAATGTTTTTTATTTATTTATTTTTGGGTGGGAGGGGGTTGGTGACCACTGGGGGAGTAAGGGCAGGTGATCCCCGATTCCCTCCGGTGCTCATCTGGTCAGTTTGGGCACCTTTTCAAGTCTTGGTCATGAACAAAAAGGAACCAAGTAAAGTCGGCCAAATGCTCATCAGGCCGGCCTTCTTTTTTCCATTATCGGCCGAGGATGGCCATCTCTTAACCACGCCCCCATCCCACCTTTGGTACACTGCCGACACGCCACCTTGAACTTTGGCTGGCCCTGCGATGGAAAGCAGTTGAAGCCGTCCAAAATCGGCCTTCGATTATACCGATTTGGCAGGCCTTAGGAGCTCGCCCGCCATCTCCCGATTTGTGTCGGAAGATGGCCGCCCTTCTCCTTCAAAAATAAGCAGGATAGTAACATAGTAAATGACGGCAGATTAAGACCTGTACGGTCCATCCAGTCTGCCCAACAAGATAAACTCATTTTACATGGTGATACTTTATATGTATACCCGAGTTTGATTTATCCTTGCCTTTCTCAGGGCACAGACCGTAGAAGTCTGCCCAGTACTGTTCTTGTACTAAGTTCTGAAGTTAACATTGAAGCCCCTTAAAATTTACACTCCAGCCCATCCCTATCTATTCAGTCACGATCAGGGCATAGACCGTAGAAGTCTGCCCAGCTCCCGTTCTGTTTCCAATTACCAGCATCGCCACCCAATCTCCACTAAGATTCCACGGAACCATTCCTTCTAAACAGGATTCCTTTGTGTTTATCCCACGCAGGTTTGAATTCCATTACCGTTTTCATCTCCACCACCTCCCGTGGGAGGGCATTCCACATATCCACCACCCTCTCTGTGAAAAAATATTTCCTGACATTAGTCCTGAGTCTGCCCCCCTTCAACCTCAATTCATGTCCTCTAGTTCTACCGCCTTCCCGTCTCCAGAAAAGGTTCGTTTGTGGATTAATACCTTTCAAATATTTGAACGTCTGTATCATATCACCCCTGTTTCTCCTTTCTTCCAGAGTATACATGTTCAGGTCATCAAGTCTCTGCTCATACGTCTTGTAACGCAAATCCCTTACCATTCTCGTAGCTTTTCTTTGCACCGCTTCAATTCATTTTACATCCTTCAACACAGTCCAGCTGTGATTAGAGTCAACTACTTCTGACCAGACTGATGCAATATTTGCCATTCTGATGGTTCTAGCTATTAACATGTAGCATCAAGGAACAGCAACTCCAGTGAAACTGCATCCAATATGGAGAAATCTGTACTGGACTATACCACTGTGTTCGTGTGACTAATCTACATTAGCCCTTCTATTAATGAACAAAAGAATAGATGCACCAAGTTATGGTTCTGACCATTCTTTCACTGAAACCAGGAATAGAAGGACAGTCCTGGCATAAGAATGCTTTTCACCTCCAACCAAAGAACACAGCACTCTAAGTAGAGCTCAATCAGCCATCTTATCCTGCCTACTGAAGAACCTGTAAACATTAGTAAATGGGACAGAGGTCTCAACTATGTTTAAAAACAAGGTTTGACAAAAAAAAAATGAGCCATGGGATTGGTTTCTGCTGCGGGGAACTATCTGAAACCAAACCTTATCAGTAGTGAAAAACCAAATGGATCAGCAAATGGTTTTCTCCCCATGTATCGTGGGCTTCTCTACTAGTCAAATAAAACATAAATTGCTATCCTGAATTGTGTGCTAATGTGCCTTAAGTTGGGCTAGTAACCTTTTGAAAACTACATTCCTTCATTACTTAAGTAAATATGACCACCGTTGCCTGAAATAAAACCAACAGGAAAAACATATTACCTCAAGAAAAAATTCTTATGCATATGTATCATTTTGTCATTATAAAAGCAGTGCTGGTAAGAGGCTCAATACCTTTCCACCTCATCTGACAAGGTGCAACATTTTGGAGCCATTAGTGCTTGAAAAGAAGTGCACTTGGTTCCAAAACTTCATTTCCATAATTATGCTTCATCAATATACATCTCTCCTCTCCCTTTATGGCCATGAATATAAACATGAGGAAATGCATAAACATCAGCAGGTGAAATGCAGCAAAAGTGTTTATTGCAACCAATGCTCTGTGCACCCCTGCTATTTCTGCTCTTTATGTATTTAGTGCTTTTAGGGACCCTTTTACTAAGGCATAGGAGGGTTAACGCGCGAGTAGCATGTGCCAAATTGGCATGAGCGCCTAGCGATAATTTTGAGTTTGGAGTGCACCGAATCCTGTGGTAGAAAATCATTTTCCACCATGGGGGCGTTCCCGGCAGCAATCAGCAGTTGGTGCGCGCTGCACGGTTACCGCATGGATAGCGCATGAGCCTTTACTGCTAGGTCAGCGGGTGGCGGTAAGGGCTCAGGCCATAAATAGGCACTTCTAATTTTAATTTCACTGCACCTACATTACCCAGCCCATTTAAAAAAGCCCTTTTTCCAGCCACAGTAAAAACTGGCACAGCGCATGCCTAAAAGACGCGCCCAAAATACCGCAGGCCACTTTTTCCCATGGCTTAGTAAAAGGACCCCTCAGCGATTCAGTGCATATATGTAATAGAAAGTGCTATTTTTATTATTTTCTTGTGCAAAAAAAATCACACAGGCATCTTTTTAAAATCTACTACTACTACTACTTAACATTTCTAAAGCGCTACTAGGGTTACGCAGCGCTGTACAATTTAACATGGAAAGACAGTCCCTGCTCGAAGAGCTTACAATCTAAAAGACAAATGTACAGTTAATCTGAAAGGTCAGGCAGATTGGGGCAACCTATATGTTCGAAAGGTTAGGTTCCGAAAGCAGCATTGAAGAGGTGAGCTTTAAGCAAGGATTTGAAGATGGGTAGGGAGGGGGCTTTGCATAGGGATTCAGGAAGACTGTTCCAGGCATAGGGTGAGGCAAGGCAAAATGAGCGGAGCCTGGAGTTGGCAGTGGTGGAGAAGGGTACTGAGAGGAGCGATTTGTCGTGTGAGCGGAGGTTACGGGCAGGAACATAGGGGGAGATGAGGGTAGAGAGGTAGTGAGGAGCAGCAGACCGGGTGCATTTGTAAGTAAGGAGGAGAAGCTTGAATTGGATGCGGTATCTGATCGGAAGCCAGTGAAGTGACTTGAGGAGAGGGGTGATATGAGTATATCGGTTCTGGCAGAATATAAGACGTGCGGCAGAGTTCTGAATGGATTGAAGGGGGGATAGATGGCTGAGAGGGAGGCCAGTGAGGAGCAAGTTGCAGTAGTCGAGGCGAGAGGTAATGAGAGCGTGGACGAGAGTTCGGGTGGTGTGCTCAGTGAGGAAAGGGCGAATTTTGTTGATGTTGAAAAGGAAGAAGCGACAGGTTTTGGCAGTCTGCTGGATAAGAGCAGAGAAGGAGAGGGAGGAGTCAAAGATGACCCCGAGGTTGCGGGCAGATGAGACGGGGAGGATGAGGGTGCCATCAACTGAGATAGAGAGTGGGGGAAGAGGAGAAGTGGGCTTAGGTGGAAAGATGAGGAGCTCGGTCTTGGACATGTTCAGCTTCAGGTGGCGGTTGGACATCCAGACAGCAATGTCAGATAGGCAGGTAGATACCTTGGCCTGGGTCTCTGAGGTGATGTCTGGTGTGGAGAGATAGAGCTGGGTGTCATCAGCGTAGAGATGATACTGGAAGCCATGAGATAAGATCAGTGAGCCTAGGGAAGAGGTGTAGATAGAGAAGAGAAGGGGTCCGAGGACAGATCCCTGGGGAACACCAACAGATAGCGGGATGGGAGTGGAGGAAGATCCATGAGAGTGCACCCTGAATGTGCGGTGGGAGAGATAGGAGGAGAACCAGGAGAGGACAGAGCCCTGGAACCCAAATGAGGCCAGAGTGGCAAGAAGTAGATCGTGATTGACAGTGTCAAAAGCGGCAGAGAGATCGAGGAGGATGAGGATGGAGTAGTGGCCTCTAGACTTGGCCAGGAGCAGGTCATTGCAGACTTTAGAGAGTGCTGTTTCTGTCGAGTGGAGAGGGCGGAAGCCGGATTGGAGTGGGTCGAGGATGGCATGAGAGGAGAGACAATCAAGACAGCGGCTATGAACGGCGCGTTCAAGTATTTTGGAGAGGAAGGGTAGGAGAGAGATGGGGCGATAGTTGGAGGGGCAGGTAGGGTCAATCTGCCTAATTAAATCATAGCCACTAGAATTAGATTAGCATCCATTACTTAACAATCCTGCTGACTGTCTCTGTGTTGGTGAAATCAGTCTGAAGCAAACTGCAACCACTGGGTTGGCATTAACATTAGTTTTAAGAATGTATATTTATTTATGTATTTATTTTTCCATTTATAGCCTGCTTATTAACTAAGTAGTGATCCCTTCCTCACTGGAACTCAGCTCCAGGTTAGGTTGCTTTATCCCTATAGATTTTCTGGGACTCTCCTCTAGTCCCATCCTGTTCTCTAAAGCTTGATCTCATTACTTTTTCTCCCTGTCCTCTCAGCAGGATTATGGTAGAGAGCTGGTTCCCTGTTCAGGCTTTCTCCTGTTGCAAGCGCGGCAGCTGTTTTGCTCTGGGGCTTACTTTTCTCATTCCTTCTCTCTCGAGGTGCAGTGGTTGTGCTAGGCAGAGACCCTCTTCTTTTTAAAAGATTTGCCTTAGTTGGGGAGATTACACAAAGGGTTCCTTTTACTAAGGAGCATTAACAGATTTAGCGTGCTGTAATGATTAGCGTGCGCTAAATGTTAAGATGCCCATAGGAATATAGGGCCCTTTTTACTAAGCCACGCTAGTGATTCCCAGCATGGCAAATGTGACATAGCCCATGAAATTCAAATGGATTTCATCATATTTGCCACATGGGAATTTCTAGCATGGTTTAGTAATAGGGCCCATAATTGGCGTCTTAACGTTTAGCGTGCACTAATCATTAGCACACCTCAGTAAAAAGTCCCCTAAATCTGTTAGCACACCTTAGTAAAAGGACCTCAAAGAAAGGCTGAGATCTGTATACATTATTCAACAAAAAAGGAGCAGATACATAAACACAAACAAATATTTATTACATCAATACAAACATGTTAAAAGATCCATAAAATCAAATTAAAAGACTGCCGTGTTTCACACAAATGGTTGCATCAGGGATAACAAATAAAACTATAAGCAAAAATAAATTCAAATTTAAAAAGACATAAATCACATAGATCACATTAATCCAACAGACCAATACTGCCAGGAAGTACTAAAATATAAAAATATACAATCAAATAACAAATTGATTTTTTATATTTTTACATTTCTATTGCCTTCTGGCAATATTGGTCTGGTATATATCTTGTTAATAATTCTTTGTGATATTTCATCTGCTTAGTAGGTTGGTTTATATTTTTACTAATTACTTTAGTTTTATTAATTGTGTACCTAGTATTTGAACATTTGTTTGGATGCCCAAATGTTTATGGATATCTATTTCCTTTGGAATATGTATATTGCATTATTTATACATTTAACTGTTTTTTAAATGTATTGTTTATTTGAACTCATGTCTTTTGTTTTTACAGTTTTGTTACGTTTGATGCAGCCAATTGAGCAAAACATGGCCATGTTGGGTCTTTTAATTTGATTTTATGGATCTTTTAATATATTTCTATAGATGCAATAAATATTTATTTGTGTTTGTTTGATCTACTCTTTTTTTCTTCTTGGCTCTTTACTGGGGACCTCTTCCCCTCGCTCTAGTGGTGTGATGCATGAGATAGATTTGCTTGCAAGTGAGGCAGTGCATGCAAATCTAACTCATGAATATTCATTGTGCCTATCCTGAACACCTGATGGGACTAGGTATGCCCGGAGGACTGGGTTGGGAATGGCTGGTCCAGGGATTAGGACCTTTTTGTATGTGTGCACCATTTTGAGTCTTTGTATATACCCATTGCACATTTGAATTAAGGAATTTCACCTCGTAACTGGCAATCTATTCTCACTTTTGGCAACACTGTTAATACATGCATTTCAATAGGGGCGGACTGACAGTTATCTGAGCAATAAGGATCATGTGCCCCTAACTACCTATCAAAAGTGATTAAACTAGATAGATCCTAGGGCAGTGGTTCCACTCTAAAACCCAAACGCACCTACTAATCAAATAGTATCCCTCTTCATGATGAGACGAGACCCAAGAAGTACATTGATAACAACCCAAAGACGCGGAAACAAAATAAATCAAGATTGATTGGATGAAGCACACCACAATTACTTGTGATAATACTGGGGATCCTGATCTCCAGTGCTTTTTTTGTGCCGGTACGCAACGGTACGGCGTACCGGCACCTTTTTCTCCTCCTCCTCCCCTCCCCTCCCCTCCCCTCCCATCCCATTACTTCCAGTGATTCCCCGCCTCTCTCCTGCCCTCCCATCGATGTGCAGCGATTTTTCCGTCCCTCCCCTGCCCTCACCTCTCTCATATCCAGCGATTCTTCGTTCCCCAGCGTCCTCCTTCACTGCCTGCCAGCCAGTCGGACTCAGAAGCGAACGGTGCAGGCAGCGATTGGCTGGCAGCGTCGTAGCTTCCCTCTGCAAGTCCCGCCTAAGCGTAAACAGGAAGTTGTATCTTTTGCCTAGTGGCATAGCATCTCTTCATTGGGCTATCCCTTAATTCATTTTTTATAGTGCTATTGCAAACACGTGATTTCATTAAACCGTGCATCCTCACAAAAATTAACACAAAGGTGCTGATTTCTTCATACTGCAGTCTCTTCTTTACAATATGATAATTTATTAAGCTTTCCATCCTTCATGGCTTGGCAAGTGATGATTAAATTGTAAGACAGCTACTTCTCATAGCTTTTATCAGTGAAGGCACTGATTTTAATGAGTACATCTTTTTGGCTTCTACTGAATTATAGGATTTTAGATTACATTAACACATTAAATAAAAGTCTCCCCAGTTTATAGTGTTGTGTGTTTTGTATAGGATAAGGGCACACATTTTCTCTTGGTCATAGGTACCAATCAGCCTAGCTACATCTCTGACCCCAGCTAAAGGACTTTTGTTGTAACATACATAGTAAGTGACGGCAGATAAAGACCTGTACGGTCCATCCAGTCTGCCCAACAAGATAAACTAATTTTAATTGATATGCAATACTTTATATATATATACCCGAGTTTGATTTGTCCTTGCCATTCTCAGGGCACAGACCATATAAGTCTGCCCAGCACTCTTCTTGTACTAAAAGTTCTGAAGCTAACGTCGAAGCCCCTTAAATTTACACTCAAGCCCATCCCTATCTATTCAGTCACGATCAGGGCGTAGACCGTAGAAGTCTGCCCAGCATCGGTTTCGCTTCCCAATTACCAGCGCCACCACCCAATCTCTGCTAAGATTCCGTGGATCCATTCCTTCTAAATAGGATTCCTTTGTGTTTATCCCACACGTTTGAATTAAGTGTCAAGGTATTAGATAATGTGGCAAGTATGAACTGTGGCATGGCTGGCATAAACAGGGCAAAGATCGCAAACGAAAGAAAATAACAGAATAAAAATGAAGGTTTTATAGAAGAAAAGAGGTCAAGCAGCTACTCAAGTATTTTAATGAGAGGAGTAAAAAGAAAAGAAATGGAAAAGGGATATAAATAGAAAAGAAATTGAGGAAAAAAGGATATAAGTTTAATGTGATTTAATTTAGAATTTTTTAAACTGCTCTTTGAAACCAAGGCTGCACAGATCAAGATATAAATACATGCGGTCCCACTTTAGACAGGTCATAGAAGTAGGAATTGAGACATGCAGCTCAGTGTGCCTCAGTTGTCGTCAGTATGTTACCAACAGAATCTGCCAACATAGAGTCTGTTCTAAAATACAGGAGAAATAGACATTTATGTGCCGGGTGCAGTTAAATAAAATGAAAAGAGAAACCACCACCACCAAATTATGTTTACATTACATTTACATTTCTATACCGGAAGGTCCCTGAAGAGTTCTATGCAGTGAACAATGCAAAGAAGCAGGACAAAACCAGGAAATACATCAATATTTGGACAATAAAAGAATAAAACCATCTAAAAAAGTTGTTTAAAAAATCATAAAATAAGTTTTAATGGCCGTCTTAAACAAGGAGTAATAAAACATTTGCCGAATAAATAAAGGTAACAAATTCCACCAGTGCGGTGATTTGATAGGCAAACGTTCTATTAAATAAACAAAATGAAACCACCCTCTTCCTTACACATCCTAAGGGAGACAACTTTTTTCTGGTCCTCTACAGGTGTTAATCAATCTAACTATGCAAATATAATTATGGTAATAGTTCCCTAAATTACCACATGTGATAATGTTATATGAATTATGTCCTATCCATGCACTGTTCTATTATATCCTTAATTAATTTTACCGTACTAGTGATGTCCTCTCCCAGATCTACTCTGTACATTTTTGTTCTTTCTCCCATAACATCATTCAATTCTTTAATTACTATACAGTGGGGCTCATTTTCAAAACAGAAAAATGTCCAAAAATGTCCAGTTATAGAATTTTCTCCTATGTTTATACAGGCACATTCTATAACTTATAACATATATAATAAACTCTGCCCTGGGAATGACTATGCATGGCACACATGTAAGTATGCAAGTCAGTTTAAGTGTACACACATATTCAGCCAGAGGATTATAGAAAAGCCCCTTTTTTTGCATGTACAGGAGGTCTGCATATGGGATCTCCTTAGCCACATGTCTAAATTTAGGAGCTCAGCAGGTTTTTAAAAAAATATTGGTCTCACTGGGACTTTTAAGTTTAAACAGTGCTTATAGCATTCAGGGCTCAATTGACTAAAAGACACCTTAGCAGCACACTTTAGCAAATCTAGTGTTCCATGTATGTTTTTGAAAGCCTTCTGTCCGCTTTAGATCATCTGCAGAGAAGCTCATTGTTAAACAGTCAACACAGTATTTGCTTCCTAGGTTTGCTTCTCATCTGGTGGTTTACTGTTATTGTTCAATTTTTGTTTAGTTGGTGCACTTCCATGACTCTGAAAGTCATGTTTGCCCCCCTCTCCTACAGTTCAAGAAATTCAAGTTACCTAAGCTTTCTAGTGGCACAGTTACAGCCATGCGGCTTTAATTAAGTTTTAACTAATTCCCTTTATCTTGTCATAGCAATTATGACTATCTGATTCATGTCACATCAGTTATGTGAAAGTAGCTCTTTGGCATTGCTAGTCAAGGAACAAAGCCGTTGTGACCTGTCTTGCTAAATTAAACCAGAAAGACTAATGAACTTGCATTTTGCTGCTTTCTTTGATAGGTTATGTTGAAGGTGAGAGGAAGAGCTAAATGGATAAACCACTATGACATGGAATGTTCATAGATAGCAACAGGAAATGAATTTGGCAATCAGTAGGAACATATTCCTGAATTTTAAAATTTTTAATATGGCTTACATTTAAAGAAAAAAGAAATGGTATGTTACAATAAAGTTTCTAGTACTGTACATTTTAATATGTGAACCAATCCTGCCTTTTTAATAAGGTGTAATGTAAACGGATATCCCGAGGGGTATAGTGTCACAGTGGATTAGTCTAATAGCTTTTTATCTGAGGAGAAGGTTCAAATCCTGTTTGATGCCAAATGAAATGAGTTTAGTAGCCTCACCTTATGCTAGAATAGGCATTTGTAGAAAAAGAAAATCATATATTCTGGTGACATTGACAATCAATCATCAAGAGAGACCCAGGACCAGAATAACTGGAGGAAAGTTACAATTTGTTTCTGTACTGGCAAATCTGGGTAGGCTTGAGCATTACCTTATTATGCTAGGACAGCTCTGTCTGTATTGGTCCATAACAAAATGACTAAAAAGTACTTCATAAGAACAAATGGTGTATTTTCAACAAATGTAGATTCACATTCCTCTGTAATCTTCCGGGGGGGGGGGGGGGGGGGGGGGGGGGAAACAACAACAATATCATGATAAGGAAAGATGTTTCTCTAACGTCAGTCTTCCATTAGGTAGTATTTTACAATAGATTACTTGTAAACTTCACAGTGATCTGCTAGATAGTGTAATATCAATTGCATTGCTAGGAAATTATTTATTCCATATGGTAAAAGCAGTTAGCTTAGCAGGGTTTTTAAAAGATTTGGATAATTTCCTAAAAGGAAAGTCCATAAGCCATTATTAAGATTGGAAAATCCACAACTTATTTCTAGGCTAAGCAGCATAAAATCTGTTTTACTGTTTTGGGATCTTGCCAGGTATTTGTGACCTGGATTGGCCACTGTTGGAAATAGGATACTGGCAGTGGTGTACTGGTAAATGTTTAACAACAGGCTCTCTCCCCGGTCCACCTCTATGCCCCCCCCCCCCCCCCCCCCGTCCACCTTTGCGCCCCCCCCCCCCCCCCCAAATTGCAGAGCTGGCTATAGCCGGGGAGAAAGCCTGGGGGAGCAATGCATTACTCCAGGAAAAAAAAAATTAAATGATCCCAGGTTCCAATCTAATTCATGTGTATTGTGGGATAAAATGTCATAAATAAGTAAATAAATATAAACTTTTAATGTTGAGCACCTGATTCTCAAAGTGGACATATTCCGAACACTATAATGAAAATAAAATGATTTTTTTCTACCTTTGTTTTTTCTGGTGACTTTGTTTTTTTGATCATGCTGGCCTAGTATCCGGTTCTGCTGCTATCTGTCCTCTTAACTCCATTTCCAAGGCTTCCTTTCTATTTATTTCTTTACTTTCTGCCTTTCTTCTTCATTTCTTGCCCTACATCCGTAAGTAAAAGTTAGGTCCTCCGCAGACTTGACTGTCCAGTGGATCCAGCTTCTGCCTATTTTCTTCATCCATGTGCAGTTTTTCTCCTCTCTTCCTTTTCTCTCATCTCATCTCCTTCCTCACTCTTCCCTCCCCTCCATCCATGTCCAGCATTTCTTCTCTCCCTTCCCTCTCTTCCATCCACCCATGTCCAGCAACCTTCCTCTCCCCCCTGCCCTCCCCTCCATCCACCCATGTCCAGCAACCCTCCTGTCCCCCCTCCCCTCCCCTCTATCCACCCATGCCCAGCGATTGTCCTTTTTACCCTGCCCCCCTCCAATCACACATGCCCAGTGATTGTCCTGCACCCCTGCCCCCCTACAGCCACCCATACCCAGCAATTGCCCACTCTCCCCTGCCCCCCTACAGCCACCCATACCCAGCGATTGCCCTCTCTCCCCTGCCCCCCTCCAGCCACCCATACCCAGCGATTGTCTTCTCTCCCCTGCCCCTCCCTCCAGCCACCCATACCCAGCGACTATCCTCTCTCCCCTGCCCCCCTACAGGCATCCATACCCAGCGATTGTCCTCTCTCCCCTGCCCCCCCTCCAGCCACCCATACCCAGCGATTGCTTTCTCTCCCCTGCCCCCTTCCAGCCACCCATGCCCAGTGATTGTCCTCTCTCCCCTGCCCCCTCCAGCCACCCATGCCCAGCGATTGCCCTCTCTCCCCTGCCCCCCTCCAGCCACCCATACCCAGTGATTGCTCTCTCCCCCCTGCCCCCCTCCAGCCACCCATGCCAGTGATTGCCCTCTCTCCCCTGCCCCCCTCCAGCCACCCATACCCAGCAATTGTCCTCTCTCCCCTGCCCCCCCTCCAGCCACCCATACCCAGCAATTGCCCTCTCTCCCCTGCCCCCTCCAGCCACCCATACCCAGCGATTGTCTTCTCTCCCCTGCCCCTCCCTTGAGCCACCCATACCCAGCGATTGCCCTCTCTCCCCTGCCCCCCTCCAGCCACCCATACCCAGCGATTGCTTTCTCTCCCCTGCCCCTTCCAGCCACCCATGCCCAGTGATTGTCCTCTCTCCCCTACCCCCCCTCCAGCCACCCATGCCCAGCGATTGCCCTCTCTCTCCTGCCCCCTCCAGCCACCCATACCCAGTGATTGCCCTCTCCCCCCTGCCCCCCTCCAGCCACCCATGCCAGTGATTGCCCTCTCTCCCCTGCCCCCCTCCAGCCACCCATACCCAGCAATTGTCCTCTCTCCCCTGCCCCCCCTCCAGCCACCCATACCCAGCGATTGCCCTCTCTCCCCTGCCCCCCCCTCCAGCCACCCATACCCAGCGATTGTCCTCTCTCCCCTGACACCCATACCTAGCGATTGTTAGTTGTTCAGTGGATTCTTTGGGGCAGGCAGGAAAGATTCCCAGTCTTTCCTGCCCGCTGCCAGCGCTGACTCTCCGCGCCGCTACTGCATCGCTTTTCAAAATGGCCACCGAGACTTACAAGGTCGGCCTCCAAGACTTCAGCAGTAGTCTCGCGAGTCTGCTGCTGGAAGTCTCGGCGGCCATTTTTAAAGAGCGATCCGGCAGCGGGGGAGGGTCAGCGCCGGCAGCAGGCAGGCAAGACTGGGGATCTTTCCTGCCTGTCCCGAAGAATCCATACACTGGGAGGGACCCTGTAGCTCGAGGGAAGGAGGGAGGAGAGCCGGCTCACCCTAAACAACAACCGGCTCACAAGACGGTAAAAAATTTAACAACCGGCTCTTGCAAGCCGGTGCGAGCCGGCTCCAGCACACCACTGGATACTGGGCTTGATGGACCTTCAATCTGTTTCAATATGGCAATGCTTATGTTCCTACTTATGTCTTTTGTACAGCTTGGCCATTTATTTATTTATTCTGAGCTGGAGGCCATTTTAGTCAAAGTTGCTAAGGAAAACTGTGACTGTGAACCTTGCCCTGCATAGCTTTTTAAAGATCTTCCAGAGGCAGTTCTTGTACCCTTCAGTCTGATTGGAACAGCCTTAAAATGAGCATTGCTTATCTCTCACAAGCAAACACAAATCATACTAGTTCTGGAAATGTGAGCGCAGATCATCAGCTTATATCCAAACTGCCAGTACTAGGTATGATTTTAGAAACCTAAGGAAATATTTAGGTAAGACATTTTTCAGGAGGGGACTGGTAAGATTGATTGCTCTGTCATGTTCTTATCCTGGCCTTAGCATGTGCTCCCCCTTGGATGATTTGCACTTGCTGATAGATGGGCTGAGTTAGAGATATTGGTTCTTACTTGATCTATCTGGAGCATTTGATGCAGTGCACCATAAACAACTTATGACTCATTTAGAAGGGATGGGATTGTGGCCACTGCTGTGAATTACTAAGGTATACTAATGGATTTAGCATGCGGTAACAAATGAGTAGGCTCCACAGCATTCAGCACTCATTATTAGTACGCACTAAATCCGTTACCGCTCTCTGTCCCCATGTCTACCTCACCTCACCTTTCACCTATGCCTGTGTAATGTTCCTCTCCATCAGTGATTTCTGTCACTGGCAATGTGAGGGGCATTGCACAACTTGGCCACCAAAAGAATGGTGTCTTTGAAGGCAAGAAGGACCATCCCATAAACCCTGGTGTACAAAATGGCCCGGCGCACGCTAATTTCACATGTCTAAACTAGCGCAGGCCACTTTTTACCGCAGCTTAGTAAAAGGGCCCCATAATATTTTGTGAGCCTGTAGAAATGTGCACATTTCAAAAGTACCTTGGGATGCCTTACGCATCCAGCTTCTCCTACATAAGCGCACAACTATGGAACGGACTCCCAAATGCTGTGAGAACAATCCATGACCATTTAAACTTCAGGAAATCACTCAAAACTCACCTCTTCAAAAAGGCCTATCCCACTAATGCAACATAAATCCCCACACCCAGCGACACAGCATAATTAATGTACTGGACAATTTATAATCTTCACTTCCTTCGACCCAATGACGCCTGATCCACACCTACCTCATCTGACCACAATATAACTTTGTATCTGCTATCAACCGAATTGGCAAACGCCTCTGCGGTACTAAGTAAGCCACATTGAGCCTGCAAATAGGTGGGAAAATGTGGGGTACAAACAGGGCTTTTTTGAGGGGGTACTTGGGGGTACTGAGTACCGGCACCTTTTCCATTGTCTGCTAAAATTGACCCATGGTCCCCAGGTTTTAATGAAAGAGCTCAGGCTCTGCACACCAACTCTGCCTTGTCATAGATTCTGTGACAGGTTGCAGGGGGCCTGGCTATTTTGGGATGGATCTCTCAGTGATCACCCCATCCCTGAAGGGTGGCCTGGCATTTGAGTACCGGCACCTTTTTTGCTAGAGAAAACGCACTGGGTACAAATGTAACAAATAATAATAAATAATAATAATAATGCTTCCGCGTGCCCTGAGGTGCACCATATTGCGCTGCGGTAAGCATGCATTCGTGCTCACCACAGCTTGGTAAAAGGGCCCCTAGGTTTGTGCAAGCAAAAATTTTCTTTTTTTTCTTTAGTTTGCTAGTCTAGCTGACTAGTTAAGGAGTAAACCTGCTAGATCAAGGATCTGAAAATTTATGACCAAGGAACAGTTAAACGCCGCTGCCTAGTTTCACTACATGTAGCTATTATAGCCCCATAACTGATTCTTCTTCATTCTAACAGCCTTGAAGGTGGATATTTATAGTAAGAGAGTCGCCAATTACTTTATTCATATTCAATATGATTGGCTTGTAGTAGCTACGATGTTAAGAAGAGATATTACACCCAGACATGGGTGATTGAATGAATCATTCACATAACAGTGACCCTGATGATAAAGCCAGTCCTTGAAAACTATTAGCAGTCCATGGCAATCTGTGAGTATGTGGATATTTTTGAATTTTGCCCTTGAAGTCAGCAGCATATTTTGTGCATACATTCTTGACAATGAGCAAAGATTACTGACAGCAGTGGAGTGTGCCACACACAATGGAGGCTTGAAACAAAGGCATGAGCTGTGAAAAGAGTTTCAGTATTTAACAACACTTATGTAATGTAGTTTGAAAACCCATGAAAATAATTAATAAATATTTAATACATTTGGATTAATAAGGCAGCATTCACAGTTTGTCATAAGCTGAGTTCCACAGTGTTGTACTTAGCCTTTTTAACTAAAAGAACCATAGCCATTTACCCCCACAGGAAGGATTTTGAATTTTGAAAAAAAAAAAAAAAAAAACTATTGTATTGTGTGTGTGTTTCTATTTGTCTGTTTTCTGAATGTTCCAGAAAGAAGAAATATCTGCAGGTTCCATATGGATGGAGAGCTGCATATTTATGGACTGTAAACAGTCATCTGTTTTGATTTTACTTCAGTCCACAAGAAGGCCTCACGTGGCCTAGACAACTTGAAGATTTACTTTAGATCTGAGTTGCAGTTACTATTGCATTATTTATATTCAATATATATAATAGCAAAGAATAAAAATACAAAAAAAAGGTACACAGAACTTTGTCCTCAAGTATTTGGCTTATGTTAAATGCATACTATGATATATTTTTGATTGGCAGGTTCCTTTTAACTGTCCATTTCAGGCTGGCATTTTGCCTATGAACCTGTGTAATTCCTTTGCTGGGATCACTTCTTTTTTTTATTTTACTTTTATTAAATTTCGAAGTACTAATCAAGTAAAATCCAATTGTACAGAAAGCTAGAGGAAATATTTTTTTTTTAAAATACAACAGGAAACACTTATAGGAAAAGAAATATGTTTCTTGAAAATAAAACAGAAAGTGCATACAGCCTAAAAGGTGAAATGTATTTCTCCGCATCCAGTCCACAAAAATTTATGGGAGGAGCTCAAAACGAAAATGCAAGAGGAAATAATACAAGGTCCCTTTTACAAAGGCGTGGTAGACTCTAGGCACGTGCAGCGCACGCCAAAACAAGACTACCGCCAGGCTTGCACACTCCCCTGGTGGTAATTTCAGGTTCGGCGTGCACCCATACTGCAGGGACAAATTATATTTTTATTTCCTACCACATGCGGCATTTCCAGCTTTAATCAGCAGTTGGTACGCACCGACCGGTCACGGCTCATGTAGCGCAGTAAAAACTGGCCCAGCACACGCCAAAAACAAATGCCCATACTACCACAGGACACTTTTTGCCGTGGCTCAGTAAAAGGACTCCACAGTTCTTAAAAATAAAAAAAGTAAATGAGCACTCATGCATATCACCCCTCTCCTCAAGTCACTTCACTGGCTTCCGATCAGATACCGCATACAGTTCAAGCTTCTCCTACTCACCTACAAATGCACTCGATCTGCAGCCCCTCCTTATCTCTCTACTCTCATCTCCCCTTATGTCCCCACCCGTAACCTCCGCTCTCTTGACAAATCCCTCCTTTCAGTACCCTTCTCCACCACCGCCAACTCTAGGCTCGCCCTTTCTACCTCGCTTCACCCCATGCTTGGAACAAGCTCCCTGAGCCCATACGCCGGGCCCCCTCCCTACCCATCTTCAAATCATTGCTCAAATCCCACCTCTTCAATGTCGCCTTCGGCACCTAATCACTACACCTCCTCTCAGGAAATCAAAACTACCCCAAATTGACATTTCGTCCTTTAGATTGTAAGCTCTTCTGAGCAGGGACTGTCCTTATTTGTTCATTTGTACAGCGCTGCGTAACCCTAGTAGCGCTCTAGAAATGTTAAGTAGTAGTAGCTAGAAATCCTATTTCTGCAACTTCTCAACCAGAAGCCTCAACTGGTGTAGCAGACATTTCTTTCTTATGGGAGGGGGGGAAATCAGACACTTTCTAGCACAAGTGAATAGTTAGAGTGGATTATGGGTCTGGATCACCTTCTCTACAGTGCACTGCACCAACCACTACGCTATTCCAGGCACCTGCTTGCTGCTCTAATAGGACTAGCCATAACATCTGAAGCTGTCATAGAGGCTGGTATCTATTGTTTCATTTACATCTTTGCAGGGTTAGAGGGGGTCAGTGACCACTGAAGGAGTAAGGGGGTGTCATTCCTTTATTCCTGCAGTGGTCATCTGGTCATTTAGGGCACTTTTTTGTGGCTTATTTATTAATAAAACAGATCTAGAACAAAAAGGTCCAGCTTATAGCCCTGGATGCTTTTGTTTTGTTCCATTATCACAGAAAAACATCCAAGTGTTAGGAACACACAGATCCCGCCCTTAACATACTCCCTTATGATTTGAATGTGCTTCTGATGGACTTCATAGGCGGTCGGTGGCCCAACTGTTTGGGGAGGCTAAAGGGGGAGGGGTTAGGGGTGGGGCCAGGGGTGGAGCTTAAATCCATAATTGTCTGATAACACACAGAAAAAAAAATAAAATCACAATTAATACCTTTTATTAAATTTAGATATTAGCTGTGTATCATATGTCAAAGAATAAAGTGGTTGCTCAAAGCATATACTAACCACAATCCCTCAACTGCAAAACACTATGCACAATTCAAACCTTCATTATACTCACTTCAGAAACAATCTAAGTAATAATCTGTCACGGAAACAGGACATCTAGAACCCCGAGTTCACAAATTGAAGGCACGTAAAATAAAATATGTGAATCAACCTAAGCATTTTTTCAACAGAGAAAACTTAAACTAAATGGCTAATCTTTTATCCCTTGAGCTACTACTGAAAAAGATGTGAGCAAAAATCCAAATAAATAAACACAGACTCATGCCAGTGCAATATCCCAAGCAGACTCGATTTCTGCTTAGTGAATATGTTGCGAGCTCCTCACAAGTTAAAAAACCTCCGATTGAGTAATGAACTTTGAAATCAACTAAGCTGTATTTTTGCACAGACTTTTTGATTTAAATAGGGCACTTACCTGGGCTGTAGCTGAGTTGATAGGGTATGGTCGACAAAGAGCTCCATGATCGATCCATCCATCCATCCCAGTTGTGTGCTGCCACTTCCACAATCAACACCGGCCGCCGCGGACTTGGCACTAAGCACCCCATTCATAGGCGCCCCGTAAAAGAAGCTGTGACCTTGTCCGCTGCCGCCCACACCCCGCTGAGCCCACCCTCTCAGCTCCCCGACCTTCCTGCAGTGGCCGCCTGGCGTTTAAACCTTTTTAAGTTGCAGCGACGGCTCATCTCCGTTCCAGCCTTTCCCTTCTCGCTTCTCGCTCAGTGTCCCGCCCTCACGGAAACAGGAAATACCTCATCAGAGGAAGGCGGGACACTGAGCGAGAAGTGAGAAGGGAAAGGCTGGAACGGAGGTGAGCCATCGCTGCAACTTAAAAAGGTTTAAATGGCGGGCCACTGCAGGAAGGTCAGGGAGCTAAGAGGGCGGGCTCAGCATGGGGTGGGCGGCGGCGGAAAAGGCGAGGAAAGGTCACAGTTTGGCTGGGGAGGCTTAGCCTCCCCAAGCCTCTTATACAAGGCACCTATGATGGACTTCACATTAAAATGTCTAAAAATTGGTTTTGAAAATACCTATTTGAACGTTTATGTGAGAAAAATGTCCAAATTAAGATTTATACCACTTTTTGGATGTTTTTCTCTTTTGAAAATGATCCCCTCTGTATCTAATGATTCTGACACACAAGAAATATTCAAAGAATACATAGCCAAGCCCCCTTCCACTCAAGGTCCAGATGAGTCTTTCTTCCCAGTTGGTTACTACATTTTAGATAAGGTAGGCATAGAGGCGTATTTTCAAAAGATTGTACAAGTCCAAATTGGGACATGATGACCCCAAACCAAGGGTTACAAAAGGGCCAATAAAGTGAAAACGTAATTAAACAACACATTTTTACATCTTGTGTTAGGTATTTACAAGTAACATTATCCAATTGAGCTTTTCTTTTGCTTTTTTTTTCCTATATTAAACTCTACTCAAGAGCAAAATCAGTATTTAATCATCATCCCACAGTTGAATAATACTACATACTAGCAGACAGAACCCATCTAAGTTGTAAATATGTACAATGTGCATTAATTGCAATATTTATTTTATTTATTTATTTATAACAAAGAAACTATCAAACACATCACTCAAATATAGGGTCACTATGGGGATTCAGATCTGAAACAGGGGCGTATCTGCGTGGGGCCACAGGGGCCTGGGTCCCCGCAGATTTCGCCCTGGACCCCCCTACTGCCGCCGTGGGTACCTTTGCTGGCGGGGGACCCCAACCCCCACCAGCCGAGGTCCACTTCCTCCTGCCGCTGCGAGGTTTTTTAAGTTCATCGGGATTCGTCCTCCATCACTCTGTGCTGCTGTTCAAAGAAGCTGCTAGCTGAATGCAGAAACCCAGGTGCACATAGGAGCAAGAGACGACAGACCGAGGGAGGAGCAGACACAGGAAGGTGTGGGGAGCAGCCCAAGTGTGTGGGGGAGGGAGCCAGGTGTGGGGGCGGTCCTGCCTCAGGCCCGTCACCCTATCCAAATCAAATTTCCAGGATGTGTTGTGGGCACATGAAGACTTTGCCAGGTAAGGATTTTTTGGATTCACACATATTTGTGGACCTTAGGCATGCACATCCTAGAAGTAGGCTCTGGATAGAACCAGGCCAGGATTAACCCTTTGGTGGGCCCTAGGCAAACAAGTTATTTAAAACTCCCAGAAACAAGGTTCTGCAGAGTAAAACCAAGAAAAAATGAAGAAGCAAGTAAAAACCACTGCCTACCCTACAAGATTGGGTGAAAATAGTGGCTCCTCCACCCCCACCTACATCTGTCTTTCTGCCAGAAGCTGACTTACCAAGGAAATATCTGCCTTAGGAGTCATTGAATTAGCACAGAAGAGGGCACCTCCCAAATGTCTGGACTGCCCGTGTCTTAATCTTACTCTATCTAGTCATCTATTTATTTATTTACTTACTTACTTACTAGGGTTTCTAGCTGGAACTTCTTGGTTTCCTTTTTCATGAAAATAATTGTATTCATTTGAGAAGTGAGGGTTGCCAGATGAAATCATGAGATGTGCATGTGCAACTGATAGTTTAAAAAGGAGTGGGGAGGAAGGCTAAGGTAGAAGTCTCAAAGTGTCCTAAACAGAGCAAAGAAGCTGAAATGAAAGAGAAGGAATGTGTACTGGCATAATATGTTATCGGTCTGTTTGCAAGAAATTGTGAGTTCATTGATGTCAACCTTGGGTGGAAAAATTCTGCAACTGAGATGATCCAGAAGAGTGAGAAAAACAAACTACTGGAACTTGAACCAGATAGGTTCCAAAATACTCTTTTGAAACCGAACAGAACCGCTTCCTAAGGAGCAAAAACTCACCAAATCAGAACTTCTAATAATGTCGTCAGCCTCTAGAACACAGCTTTCCAAGCTTATACTGGGGACCCATAGCCAGTCAGCCTTTCAGGAGGATATCCATATGTATAAGAGAATTCACACTCATTGCAGATCCAACATATGCAGACAATCTGTATCTGATGCATAATCATTGTGGATATCCTGAAAACTTGACTGGACATAGAGGTCCCTAGGACAGGTTTGGGAAACTCTGGTCTAGACATTATGTCTAACTATATTTATCAGTCTCCCTACATTCCAGCTGTCCTATCTTATCATACTGCTGATAAATTAGAAGATTCTATGCACGTTTGAGCTTTATAATTGTATAAGTTATTATAAACCTAAACCGACAGACATATATAAAAGTAAAAGACTTTTTAAGAGCATTGAAAGCAAGTACACATATCTGGATAAAATTAACTACAGCATACTGTATATTCCCCACTGAGCAGCAGACAAACAGAAGCTTGCTGTCAGTCTAGCAATTTTCTCATTATAAGGGATTGAGAATTACACCACACGGCTGCAGTGCTCAGCCTCCACCGACTTCTTTAAATGAAAGCATAAAATTTGGCATGGCTTTCATGGGGACCCCTAGATTCTGAAAATTAATTTATGGAGAAATAAATATTCAACGATTCAAAGTTAGCAAATTCAGGAGGGAAGTTATTAATGTGAGCTCCCATTAAGACGGGATATTTTAGCGCAAGTCGTGTTATATTAGAACAGGATCTCATTGAATAAAATAGCACAATTTGTAATAAAATAACCCCAACTTAACAGTAGCCTACATTGATAACTCCCCCTCCCCCCCCCCATTCCAATAAATAAATACAACAAAACTTGCTTTGTTGGGTATGAATATATTTTCTTAGCTATCCAGTGTTTCTTAATACTATGGGACAAACTAAGGGGCCTTTTACTAAAGTGTAGCAAAATCTGGGCTTAACATGGGGTAATGCAGGATTTTACCACGTGCTATGCCCAGATTTACTGCGGTATCTTTTTAGGGCTTTTTCTGCTGGAGTAAATTCTCTAATCCAAAGTTAGGCACTAGAATATGTTTATGTTTTTATTATTTATAACCCGCCTTTATCCAAGGCAGATAACAAATCAACATACACAATTAAAATACATTCGACAAACAACTAAACAAACACAAATATGCAGCAGAAGCAAGGTCTAAAGGCACAGCAAATCATGGCAATTTGTAGGTTTGACTTAGCAAATCATGTGCTAAGCACCAGTCTATAAAGAGCACTCAGCCTGGAGCACCCTTTATAGAATAGTACCGAGCACAAATTTTTCCCAGTGCCTACTTTTCAGCACCATTTACTGAATCCGGCCAGTGGTATTCCAAACTCAGGTGGGAGCCTCAGGCAGCACTCTTCTGAGGTGGCATCACCCCCCCTGCCCCTCCTTCCCCAACCCCCTTCCCCAAATTTACCTTTTTCAAAGGCGGCGGCAGCGATTCCCATAGGCTGCCCTGCCTCCAGTCCCGGCCCCTTCTCTCTACTATGGCCCGCCTCTCTGAAGTAACTTCCTGTTTCCTCTGAGGCAGGCCGCAGTAGAGAAGGGGTCAGGACTGACGGCAGAGCAGTGACAGTCTATGGGAATCGCTGCTGCCACCTTTCAAAAAACAAAAAAAATAAAAGGTAAATTTGGGGAAGGGGGTTAGGGAAGGAAGGGGGGAGATGTTAGACCGGGGCAGTGTGACGGAGGGAGGCTGTGGCAGAGGAGCTGGGGCCGTAGCTCATTGCTCACTTCAAGCAGCAGATTATCTTGGGCATCCCATGAATCTGGCTTTATGTGTTCCCATGTTAACACTGCATTAAGCAATTAGGATCAGCCTAATGGTTAGTGCAGTGGATTACAGACCTGGGGAACCAGGTTCAGTTCTCACTGCTGCCTAACAGTCAGTAGGGGTTGAGATCCTGGGGAGCTGGGTTCAATTCCCTCTACAGCCCCATGTGACCCTAGGCAAGTCACTTAGCCCTCCATTGCCCCAGGTACAATATACTACTTAGAATGTGAGCCTATTAGGGACAGTGCAAGTACCTGTATAATTATATGTAAACCACCTCAACTCATGCTCAAAAGAGGCAGTATATCAAATTAATAATAATAAATAATTATAATGCACTGGCTAGTTAAGTCTTCCATGCCCATGACACACACCCTCCAAAAATATTTTTTAAAAATAGGTAACAAGTGGGTTAACACATGCAAACAGGCAAAATATTGCAAAACGCTTTAACGCATTTCAGTGGTAGCCACTTTGCAGTCGATCATGAAATTTTACTATATAAGCTAAGCTTTTTGGGTACTACAGGCAGTTTACTTAATTGGATTAAGGAGTTTCTGATTCATAGACATTATCATATTAAAATGAATAATAAACTGTTGGCCCAGTGGAATTCTCCTTGTGGTGTCCCATAGGGATTTCCCCTTTCTCCCACATTGTTCAATATGTATATGACATTATTTGGCATGGCTTTTCTTTCTTTAAGGACTGTTTTTTCTTATGTGGACAGCATGTTTCTGTTATCACCTGTAGAGAAGGATATTGACTTTATAATGCCAAGTGTTATATCTTGTATGGAAAGAACTGAAAGACTGAGTGTTGCTCATGGTTCAAGTTAAACAAAGATAAGACAAAATGATTATGGCTAAATTGTGCAGATCTGCTGCTTCCAGGCTCTTATTGAATAATGGTTTAACATTGGAGGTAGATGATACCTTTTTTATTGGACATAACTTAATACATTTCTTGATTAGCTTTCGAAGGTTGCCCTTCTTCGTCAGATCGGAAATAAGCAAATGTGGTAGCAGTTAGTATATATAAGTGAGACATCCAAGCATTACTTTGATGGATGTTTCACTTATATATACAGTGGTGGAAATAAGTATTTGATCCCTTGCTGATTTTGTAAGTTTGCCCACTGACAAAGACATGAGCAGCCCATAATTGAAGGGTAGGTTATTGGTAACAGTGAGAGATAGCACATCACAAATTAAATCCGGAAAATCACATTGTGGAAAGTATATGAATTTATTTGCATTCTGCAGAGGGAAATAAGTATTTGATCCCCCACCAACCAGTAAGAGATCTGGCCCCTACAGACCAGGTAGATGCTCCAAATCAACTCGTTACCTGCATGACAGACAGCTGTCGGCAATGGTCACCTGTATGAAAGACACCTGTCCACAGACTCAGTGAATCAGTCAGACTCTAACCTCTACAAAATGGCCAAGAGCAAGGAGCTGTCTAAGGATGTCAGGGACAAGATCATACACCTGCACAAGGCTGGAATGGGCTACAAAACCATCAGTAAGACGCTGGGCGAGAAGGAGACAACTGTTGGTGCCATAGTAAGAAAATGGAAGAAGTACAAAATGACTGTCAATCGACAAAGATCTGGGGCTCCACGCAAAATCTCACCTCGTGGGGTATCCTTGATCATGAGGAAGGTTAGAAATCAGCCTACAACTACAAGGGGGGAACTTGTCAATGATCTCAAGGCAGCTGAGACCACTGTCACCACGAAAACCATTGGTAACACATTACGACATAACGGATTGCAATCCTGCAGTGCCCGCAAGGTCCCCCTGCTCCAGAAGGCACATGTGACGGCCCGTCTGAAGTTTGCCAGTGAACACCTGGATGATGCCGAGAGTGATTGGGAGAAGGTGCTGTGGTCAGATGAGACAAAAATTGAGCTCTTTGGCATGAACTCAACTCGCCGTGTTTGGAGGAAGAGAAATGCTGCCTATGACCCAAAGAACACCGTCCCCACTGTCAAGCATGGAGGTGGAAATGTTATGTTTTGGGGGTGTTTCTCTGCTAAGGGCACAGGACTACTTCACCGCATCAATGGGAGAATGGATGGGGCCATGTACCGTACAATTCTGAGTGACAACCTCCTTCCCTCCGCCAGGGCCTTAAAAATGGGTCGTGGCTGGGTCTTCCAGCACGACAATGACCCAAAACATACAGCCAAGGCAACAAAGGAGTGGCTCAGGAAGAAGCACATTAGGGTCATGGAGTGGCCTAGCCAGTCACCAGACCTTAATCCCATTGAAAACTTATGGAGGGAGCTGAAGCTGCGAGTTGCCAAGCGACAGCCCAGAACTCTTAATGATTTAGAGATGATCTGCAAAGAGGAGTGGACCAAACTTCCTCCTGACATGTGTGCAAACCTCATCATCAACTACAGAAGACGTCTGACCGCTGTGCTTGCCAACAAGGGTTTTGCCACCAAGTATTAGGTCTTGTTTGCCAGAGGGATTAAATACTTATTTCCCTCTGCAGAATGCAAATAAATTCATATACTTTCCACAATGTGATTTTCCGGATTTAATTTGTGATGTGCTATCTCTCACTGTTACCAATAACCTACCCTTCAATTATGGGCTGCTCATGTCTTTGTCAGTGGGCAAACTTACAAAATCAGCAAGGGATCAAATACTTATTTCCACCACTGTACTATCTGCTACCACATTTCCTTATTTCCGCTCTGACGAAAAAGGGCAACCTTCGAAAGCTAATCAAGAAATGTATTAAGTTATGTCCAATAAAAAAGGGATCATATTATTTTCTTTTCCATGTTTTATTTTGTTTGATTTCTATTGATAACCTTAAGAGTGGACTAACACGGCTACCACACCTCTCTACACTGGAGGTAGAAACAATTTCAAAAGTTCTGGAGGTTTATCTGGATACTTCTCTTTCGTTAGTTCCTCAGATTAATTCTGTGGTTAAAAAAGTTTTTTTTAAACTCCGTCAATTAAGATCTATTCGCTCATTATTCATAGAAAGACACTTCATGATTTTGGTTCAAACATTAATTCTGTCTCGTTTAGATTATTGCAGCAGTTTGTATTGCTCTATAATGTCTACTGCAGTTTCCCAATTACAAATTCTACAGAGTGCGGCAGCTAAATTGATGTTTGGTAAAAAAAAATTTAAAAAAGATTTGACCATGCAACTTCTTATCTGGTAAGCCTACATTGACGTAACTTGCACGAGGGCGGGACACAGGGAGGGAAGGCCCGAAGGGAGGCGATCTGCAGACTGCCGCTGCTGCGCTTCTTTCACACAGAGCGAGGTCGAGGTGAGGCGCTATGATTTGAATTCAGGGGGGCCCAGCCCGGTGGTGGACGGAGGGGGCGGGTGGAGGAAGCGGCGATGACAACGACCTCGGGGGGGCCCCGGGCGCGGCCTTGCCCCGGGCCTGGCCTAGTCTGTTGGCGGCCCTGGTCACCATCTATACATCTTTCAACAACAGCATCACAGAGATACTAGATAAGGCCAAAAAGGGACTCAACCTCATGGAAAACTGGGCCACAGATGTCAAACTTAAACTGAACTGAGAAAAAAACAAACTCCTGGTTTTATCCAGCCAGCACAATCCCACTACTTACCAAAACCTCATAATAGGTCTTACACAATCAAAATACAAATAAAAATACTAGGAATCATCCTCGACAAACATCTGACCCTTAAAGACCAAGCTGTGCAATCACATCAAAAAGCTTCAAAACACTATGGAAACTGAGAAGAATCAGAGACTATTCCCCCAGACAGTCATTCCGTCTTATAGTACAGACGTTGATATTGTCCCAACTACTGTAATGCAGAATATGTAGGCAGCAAAGAAAACCTACTATGATCATTGCAGACCATCCAAAACACAGCAGTGAGATTGATATTCAAAAAGTTGAAATATGATAGAGCAACCCCACTACTCATAATGCTACATTGGCTCCCAATCAAGGCCAGACTATTTTTCAAAACCAGCACAATCATCTTCAAAATACTGTTTGGCATATCACCGGACTACATGCTAGACATAATCAAACTATCACCAAGAAATGCAAACCCAGGAACCAAAGGTTACCTACTACTTCACCTGCCCAACTGCAAAAACGTACTATACAAGTTCACCTACACGTCGGGATATAGCTACCTGGGCTCAAAATGTTGGAACTCAATTCCTATAGTCATAAGAAGCATCTCAAACTACCTCCAGTTCTGAAAAGACCTACAGACCTATCTCTTCAGGAAATTCTATGAGTAAAATATGTACTTATCATTCTGGAACAACAATACACTCTAACTGTAACGCATCTTTTCATATAAGAAATGAATTAAGGGGAAAGGAACTTGATATACCACCTTTCTGAGGTTTTTTAAACTACATTCAAAGCGGTTTACATATATTCAGGTACTTATTTTTTGTACCAGGGGCAATGGAGGGTTAAGTGACTTGCCCAGAGTCACAAGGAGCAGCAGTGGGAATTGAACTCAGTTCCCCAGGTTCAAAGTCCACTGCACTAACCACTAGGCTACTCCTCCACTTCTTGAGATGATATATCTTCTCAAGAAACCCAGGGGCTTCTTTTACAAAGCCACACTAGCAATTCCTGCACAGCAAATGAGAGGAAGCCCATAGGAATTGAATGGGCTTCCTCTCATTTGCCGCACCGAGAATTGGCAGCATGGCCTTGTAAAAGAGGTCCCCAATGACTATTCCATATGCAGTAATAGTTATCTTGCCAACTACTGTAAAACACAGCATCATACAAACCTGTAAATGTAATTGAATCAATGTAATATCTAACAACTGTTAAATGTAAGCCACATTGAACCGAAACTCGTTTTTGGATAATTGTAGGATACAAGTATAAACATGAACAAGGTCCCTCAGTACTGCTCTAGACTCAGATCACACAGCAGGCTAGTGTCAGATGCCTTCCTCCTCAGTTGGGGGTAGTGTCTTCTGTATGTTTTTTCCTCCAAGCAGGACCATGATTCTCATCACACATTACTGGCTGAGGCAGATCTGATTTACTCTTCTTGAGTTGTCCCTTGAAATACCATGAGATTGGGCTGTTTTAAAGCCCTCATCATGCATAACAAAGGGTCTCCTCTGCATCACAACCCTTCAATCCTTGGCCCTCATTACTTGGATGTTGAGAGCATAGAATTTGCATCCCTTCAACTGCTTGAGGGTGTCTCCAGAATCCTGCTAGCTTCCAGGAAAGGTTCCACCAAGAGGAGCTATGTTTTTTAATGGAAGAGGTTTGCTATCTGGTGTGAGGGCAAGGCCCTAGATCCTCTCTCTTGTACTATACAGAAACTACTTGAGTACTTTCTACACCTTTTTAAGTCTGGTTTGAAGAACAACTCTGTAAAGGTTCACCTCAGTGCAACTAGTGTTTACCATCACCATGTAGAAGATAAGCCCATCCCTGTACAACATCTAGTTGTTCGCTTCATGAGAGATTTGCTGTTGACAAAGCCCCCTGTCAACCCTTCAACCTTGCCATGGGACCTCAATGTCATCGTCACCCAGCTGGTGAAAGCTCATTTGAGCCATTTAATTTCTATCATTTGAAGTACCTGACCTGGAAGGTCTTGTTTTTGGTAGTGGTCACTTCAGCTTGCAGAGACAGTGAGCTGAAGGCCATAGTAGCTAATCCACCTTACACAAAGTTTTACCATAACAGAGCAGTTCTCCACACACATTCTAAGTTCCTTCCTATGGTGGTGTTTGGCGTTCCATATTAACCAGTCGCTTGACCTGCCAACATCTTTCCCAAAACCTCATGCCCATTCTGCAAGCAAGCCTTAGCCTCAGTCCACCCAGCTTTTTTTTTTCTTTTGACCTAAACATGATGGGGGCAGCCATTGGTAAATGCACTCTGTCTAACTGGCTAGCAGACTGCATCTCCTATACTTATGCCCAAGCTAGGCCGACTCTAGATGGGCATGTCACAGCTCACAATGTCATAGACATGGTGGTATTGATTGCCCACTAGCCTCCATTGAGAAGACCTGCAGAGCTGCAACGTGGTCTTCAGTCCACACATTCACATCTCATTATTGTCTCAAGCAAAATACCCAGTGTGACAGCCAGTTCGATCAGGCAGTCTGGCAGAATTTGTTTGGAGTTAGAATCCAACTTTACCTTCCCAGGCCCATTCTTTTCTATTCCATGCTGCATCTTCACAGCAGCACTGTTTTTGTTGTTACTGTTATTGATCCATATTGGCCTTGCTGTTGCAAGTCCCTATTGACTGTTTATTGTTTTCAGTGACCCTGGTAAACAGGGATTCCCATTCATGGTAATCTATCCATCCTGTTTGTCCTCAGAAAAACAAAGTTACTCACTTGTAGCACATGTTCTCCATGGACAGCAGAACATAGATTACCACACCCCAACCACCTCCCCTAGGATTTGTATTCTTTATTCTTTTTTATCCAAATGAGGGTCCCGCACGAGTTGGTCGGGTCGGTAGGTACCTGCTGATGCGCAGTGCAACACTGCCAAAAGCTTATTTTTTAGGAACACTAGGTATTTGTTGTAGTAATATATGTCCTGCTGACCTCGGAGAACACCTGCTACAGGAAAGTAACTTCATTTTATGGGTGGGATTTAAAGTAATAAATCTAGTTTCCATAGTAATTAAAAACAGTGCAAGTAGTTTGAACATACTTAAAAACATGAACTGCTCCCCTATTTCACAGAAATGCTATTGTAAAAAAAAAGAAAAAGAAAAAGAAACAGCACAAAATTTTCATGGATCTTGGGGGGAGGGGGGGGGATTTGTCATTGGTAGAAATTGAAACCATTTTCTCAGTATTCCATGACCTGGTGTATCAGTGAAAGATACTTCTATAATTTCACTTATTTGCAGTTTCTGAGCAGTGCTATTTCACCTTCTGGTAACCAAAATGTGAAATCAGAACTTGCAGAACAGAAGCACAAATTTACTGATGAATTCCACATTACTGCCTTCTATGACTTACATGCTGTTAAATATGTTTTATAGAACATGACTGACAGAATACCCAACACAAATTATACTGTGTGAGGACTGAAAGGGAGAATAAGAGAAATGCAAACAGAATTAATGATGGATGCTACCTTTCCTATTTTTTACAGTTATTTAATTAATGGTAATACTTTTACAGAAAAATCAGAGAAAATTAGAAAAGCTCATCATTGCTGAAACCCTAAATGGATGCAAGTGGTGGGAGTTTCACACTGCTGCAAATGAGCTTAACTTTAAAAGTCATTTGATTCTAATCAGATTGTCAGGATCTCTTTATAGTGGCTTGCAAGTTCCTGGAGCTCTTTGGGGCTGTGTAAAAGAGGGAGCCTTGTTTTTATGGAGACTTCACATTCCTGTAATGTTTTTGATCATGATGGAAGAGGTAACAACCAGTGTGCAGAAGTGACACCTACTGCAGCTTCCACTCCAGCTTAATCCCCAATCAAGAGGTTTAGAACTTGACAACATTATCCAGACACCCTTGAATTCTATAAATGGCACCCACATTTGGGTATTCAAAATTGCGTGTGATCCTAGGGTCATTAACAATCAATAATTGGCTATTAATTATTGATGTTAATTAACTCTAGTATGGATTTGCGTGCGGATTTGGCTGCATGCGGTTCTGTAAAGATCCTAGTCCAAATCCTCCAGCATTCAACCCAGTAGGGAGTGTGGTGATAGGAGGGGCATGGACAGGTCAGGGGAATTCCAAAGAATTACACGCAGTGTTAGAGAATTTGGGGACTGTGCGCCCAAGTTGTGCATCAAAATTTACACCAGCTTTCGGTTGGTATAAGTCCTCACGCCCAAAGTTGGGTGCCAGAAAATGCACTAAGCATTATTCTATAGCATAATATAACATAATATAACATCTGGTCTTACAGCCCGCTAACATCTTGCAGTTCGAAGTGGGTTACAAAACATCGAGAGCCAGAACAATCCTCTGGGAAGTCAGCGACTTTTAAAAAAAAACCTTAACAATTAAAACTTTATAAACCATTTTATAATACAAATTTCTGAAAAAGCAAAGTCTAAGGAGTTCTTTTACCAAGCTACGAGAAAAGGGGCCCTGCGCTAGTGGTGGGGGCCGTTTTTGCTGCACGCTGAGGCCCTTGTTAGTGGGTAAAAAGACTGAAAAAAGAAATGGTCATGTGGTAAGATTTCACTTACCGTATGGCCATGCAGGGGGAAGGACTTACTGCCACCCATTGAGGTGGCGGTAAGGGCTTCCTCGCTAACCCGGCAGTAACCGTGTAGTGCATGACGCTGCCCGATTACCACCAAATTAGCGCCTGTGGAAATATTTTTTAAATATTTCTGCTAGCACTGGTAATACCGCATGCTAGGGGTGGAACTGCTGCTGGCACCCACATTGGGCCAGCGGTAGCTCCAGATTGGCGCATGTTAAGCCTGAAGTGGGCTTCCCGCCGCTTAATAAAAAGGCTCCTTAGTGTTTTTCCTAAAAGACAAATAGGAACGAGAGAACCAAAATATCCCAGAAATCTCTTTCCAGTGTCTGGCAGCCTGAAACCCCAACATCATCTCAAATATTCTTAACCTTTTTTGCTGCCTCTCAACGAAGAAAATGAAATTAAAATGGTATAATTAGGCCTTCTAATTATGTGGAGGAGTGGCCTAGTGGTTAGGGTGGTGGACTTTGGTCCTGGGGAACTGAGTTCAATTCCCTCTTCAGGCACAGGCAGCTCCTTGTGACTCTGGGCAAGTCACTTAACCCTCCATTGTCCCATGTAAGCCACATTGAGCCTGCCATGAGTGGGAAAGCATGAGGTACAAATGTAACTAAAAAAAAAATAACAGAGGCAGCAAAATGGAGGTGAGAATACAGGTACATTTTTGCCAAATCATGTAACATTGTGTATAAAAGACAGGCCAATTTAAACAAAACTCTAGCCTCAATAAGAAGCCAATGAAGTCTGCCTGGAGTGCCCTTTATAAAATAGCACTGAGAGCAAATTTTTCCCGGCACCTACATTTCAGCACCTTTTACTGAATCCGGCCCACAGTTAATACGTGCACATTTCTGACACAGCCTCATACAGCTATAGTTTAGAAAGATAGGGATACATAGAGAAGATTTCCCACCCACCCACTCACCCGCCCCCACCTTCACTGATGAGCTCCAGTGTCCAAGTCACAGCAGCTTTGATCTTCGGAACCTCCCTCTTTGAATCCATACCCAGGCACAACAGGTTCCTGACACCAGGAAGAGTGAAAGGAAGGATGTTGCTCTTTTGCCTGAATGTAGCCTTCCTAGTGACACATACCAGACAATAATTTTGTGAGTTATTCAAGGTTTAGAAAAGAAAACTGATTAAAGACTTGTTTTAATGGAGAAGAGAATGAATGATTTGCCGGTAATTACCACTAAACTGGAAGAGAAACTTTAGAATGCCCAACAGGAACTGGCTGTGGGTAAAGTGCGATATGAATCACATAAGGCTTCAATTTCATCTTTAATTCATGATGATATTGCTCTGCAGAAGCAAAATAAGGCCTTAATAAATAAAATAAAAAAACAGGAATTTCATGATTATTAGGTAACTTTAGAATGTGGAAAATTATTTATTCAAGCTCCTCTACAGGAAAGATTATAACCATGTTGGTCCAGATCTGTGAGTGTGAATTTCAACATATGCTTACAATAGATGCATTTTATTGCATTAGGAGGGGTGTAACCCATTTGAAAATTTTCTCAGTATAGTCCAGAACTGAAGATAACACTTCTTGAGCTGATGAAGTGTTGAAACCTGAAAAAAATGAGATGCCCCGATGCTACAGTGGTGGATAATTGTCCTTTGGAATCCGAAAAAAAATCTAAATAGGAAATTTGTAGAGCTCCTTGATGTTTTATATATCACACAGAATAGACATGGGAAGCTTGCATCACCTGGAGTAGATTTTGCCATTAAGCTTCTGGATTAAAGAGTGCTGGGAAAGATATATGCATGCAGGAGCATCCTGAGCCCAGATCGCACCTTGCATGACATACCTCTAGCACCCCCACCCTGCCCACTGTGCCGCAGCCAAGCAAGGGAGACAATGGACAAGGAGTGAATTTTGCTTCCCAGCAGCCCTTGGGATGACCCTATATGCATGATAGCAGAATGGGAATTTAATTCTGAAAGGAATACTGGCAGACTAGAAACAAAGTATATTATGGACTATGGCAAAAGTACAAGGAAAGGTACCCAGAAGAGCATAGCCAAATTTATGCATGATTAGGGGTGGGTGAGTGAGGGAATGAGAAGAACTGATGAAGAAGGATGCACAAAGAAAGGGGGAAAAATAAAAGGAAAACAAACTAGGCACAGTTGAGCCAAAAATGTATGTTTAATATGGGGAGCAAATTGTAAATGCTCTATTTGTGCATTTGAAAATGGAAGAAAATAAATACATTTCTGTAAATAGAATCAAATATAAAATACAGGTGTACAAATCATTACCATACCTATATTATACAGATACTTCTCATGCTTCCATGTGTATCAAAGATGGTGTCTATTAACACTTCCAGACACCATTAAAAAAAGGATGTAATTATATATTGGCACAACCAATCAGCACACATAACGTCAGAGCAAAGAGCTCCAATCAATTGCAAAATTCAGTCCTTCAGGAGAAGAGGCGCTTTAAGTCAAAAATCCACCTCTGTTCCTTATAGTTAAGTAAAGCATTCTTATCCCCTCCCTCCCAGTCCATTTCTACTTACTCCAATACACTCCACTTGATGTACATATTCAAATGATGTTTCTCTTTCCAATGTGACACCACTGAAGCATTGAGTACTTCACCAGTAATATGCAATTTGTGTTCACTCAACCTGATTTTGATAGGACAGGACATCCTACCTATATATATATATTTTGTCACAAAGGCACTGGATCAAATATATAACATGATGGTACTCATATGTAGCATTCATACGGGAATAAAATCTAGTTCCTGTGGAAGGATGTTGCCAAACTATTCCCTCCATAGTTGAGCTGCACCAAGTACAATGTCCACAACTCTTATGACCCACCAATGGTTGCACATCAGCAGGATAATCCAGACGCTTGTAAGTCACATACTTGCCTATGGTATGTCCTCGTCTATAGGCGATCAATGGGTATTTTTGAAAGCAAGCATGGACCGTTAGCACTTGCCAACATTTCTGAATCAGAGATGTTACTTTGTTGCTCATTTGGGAAAATGGCAAAACAACTACTAATCAGTCTGATGTATTCTCTGCCTCATATTGCAAAAGTTACAATTGACCCTCCCCATCAGCCAATTTCTGAGAGCATGAAGGATATGCTCTACATGGGAAACTTTTGAGACTCAAGCCTCTAAGCTGTGAGCCCACCTTTTAGCATGGGGTTATCCATACAAAGTGGATCATGAAGCAATTTTAAGGAGAGCAGTCCACCTGCACAGGTTCTTCAAGATCAGGGAGTGGACCCTCCCTCTGACTGGGAGTAAATGGGTAAATGGGGGGTACTGGTAGCTAGGCACACCTTCAAAGTCATCTTCTCTGGGGAGCGTCATTTCTGAGCTCACTCCTGGAACCGGATATCTATCATATTACAGAGACTGATAAGGTCATCTAGTGCAGTAGGGAGGTATCACTTGGCCAGCTCATCCTTGATTTGAGATGCCAACCCCTGCCAGAAGGCCGCAACAAGGCTCTCATTATTCCAACTTAGTTCAGAAGCTAGGATACGGAACTATATAACATAATCGCCTAAGATCCATGTCCCTTGCTTTAGTCTAAGAAGCTCGGAAGCTACCGATGTGACTTTTCCAGGTTCCTCAAAGACCTTCTTGAACTGTTCCAAGAAACTGTGGAGATCATCAAGCATTAGGTTGTTCCACTCCCATAGTGATGATGCCCATGCCAGAGCTTGGCCAGTCAGCAAAGAGATAATATAGGCTACCTGGGCCCTATCAGAGAAGTCTAACTTGAAGCTCAAAAATTATCCGGCACTGGTTAATAAATCCTCCATAGTCCTTAGGGTTCCTGTCATACCTGGGGGGGAGGGGCACAAGACAAATGCCTAGAGTTGTGGATGCGGGTACCAAAGCAGGGACTGAAAAAGAAGAGACTGATGCCTGGGGTGCCACTGGCATCAAGTGGTCCAGGCAAATGTACAGGGCCCGAACAAACCCTGAATGTTGCTGGAACTGGTCCATGTGAGAAGCAAGTCCTGGACAGAACTAGACAGGTGCTGCAGCTGTAGAGCCAGTTACTGGAGCAGACGCAGTTACAAACTCAGAGAAGGTGAGCCCTTGGGCTGCTGCTGGGGACTGGCTAGCAGCAGGCGAATCGCCAAGGCTAGGTTTGACACTTGGCAAGGAACTAGGCTAGACCAGCTCGGACTGAAGACAAGTAAGGCTGTCTCAACAGGTTGGAGAGGCAAGGCTGGAACTGGTGACAAGGCAAGGCTGCGCGCATGCCTAAGAAGACTGACGGAGGGAGACACAGCCATAAGTACATAAGTACATAAGTAGTGCCATACTGGGAAAGACCAAAGGTCCATCTAGCCCAGCATCCTGTCACCGACAGTGGCCAATCCAGGTCAAGGGCACCTGGCACGCTCCCCAAACGTAAAAACATTCCAGACAAGTTGTACCTAAAAATGAGGAATTTTTCCAGTCCATTTAATAGCGGTCTATGGACTTGTCCTTTAGGAATCTATCTAACCCCTTTTTAAACTCCGTCAAGCTAACCGCCCGTACCACGTTCTCCGGCAATGAATTCCAGAGTCTAATTACACGTTGGGTGAAGAAAAATTTTCTCCGATTCGTTTTAAATTTACCACACTGTAGCTTCAACTCATGCCCTCTAGTCCTAGTATTTTTGGATAGCGTGAACAGTCGCTTCACATCCACCCGATCCATTCCACTCATTATTTTATACACTTCTATCATATCTCCCCTCAGCCGTCTCTTCTCCAAGCTGAAAAGCCCTAGCCTTCTCAGCCTCTCTTCATAGGAAAGTCGTCCCATCCCCACTATCATTTTCGTCGCCCTTCGCTGTACCTTTTCCAATTCTACTATATCTTTTTTGAGATACGGAGACCAGTACTGAACACAATACTCCAGGTGCGGTCGCACCATGGAGCGATACAACGGCATTATAACATCCGCACACCTGGACTCCATACCCTTCTTAATAACACCCAACATTCTATTCGCTTTCCTAGCCGCAGCAGCACACTGAGCAGAAGGTTTCAGCGTATCATCGACGACGACACCCAGATCCCTTTCTTGATCCGTAACTCCTAACGCGGAACCTTGCAAGACGTAGCTATAATTCGGGTTCCTCTTACCCACATGCATCACTTTGCACTTGTCAACATTGAACTTCATCTGCCACTTGCACGCCCATTCTCCCAGTCTCGCAAGGTCCTCCTGTAATCGTTCACATTCCTCCTGCGACTTGACGACCCTGAATAATTTTGTGTCATCGGCGAATTTAATTACCTCACTAGTTATTCCCATCTCTAGGTCATTTATAAATACATTAAAAAGCAACGGACCCAGCACAGACCCCTGCGGGACCCCACTAACTACCCTCCTCCACTGAGAATACTGGCCACGCAATCCTACTCTCTGCTTCCTATCTTTCAACCAGTTCTTAATCCATAATAATACCCTACCTCCGATTCCATGACTCTGCAATTTCTTCAGGAGTCTTTCGTGCGGCACTTTGTCAAACGCCTTCTGAAAATCCAGATATACAATATCAACCGGCTCCCCATTGTCCACATGTTTGCTTACCCCCTCAAAAAAATGCATTAGATTGGTGAGGCAAGACTTCCCTTCACTAAATCCGTGCTGACTTTGTCTCATCAGTCCATGTTTTTGTATATGCTCTGCAATTTTATTCTTAATAATAGCCTCCACCATCTTGCCCGGCACCGACGTCAGACTCACCGGTCTATAATTTCCCGGATCTCCTCTGGAACCCTTCTTAAAAATCGGAGTAACATTGGCTACCCTCCAGTCTTCCGGTATTACACTCGATTTTAGGGACAGATTGCATATTTCTAACAGTAGCTCCGCAAGTTCATTTTTTAGTTCTATTAATACTCTGGGATGAATACCATCAGGTCCCGGTGATTTACTACTCTTCAGCTTGCTGAACTGACCCATTACATCCTCCAAGGTTACAGAGAATTTGTTTAGTTTCTCCGATTCCCCCGCTTCAAATATTCTTTCCGGCACCGGTGTCCCCCCCAAATCCTCCTCGGTGAAGACCGAAGCAAAGAATTCGTTTAATTTCTCCGCTACGGCTTTGTCCTCCTTGATCGCCCCTTTAACACCATTTTCGTCCAGCGGCCCAACCGACTCTTTGGCCGGTTTCCTGCTTTTAATGTATCTAAAAAAGTTTTTACTATGTATTTTTGCTTCCAACGCTAATTTCTTCTCAAAGTCCTTTTTTGCCCTCCTTATCTCCGCTTTGCATTTGGCTTGGCATTCCTTATGATCTATCCTGTTACTTTCAGTTGGTTCTCTTCTCCACTTTCTGAAGGATTGTTTTTTGGCTCTACTGATTTCCTTTATCTTACTGTTTAGCCACGCCGGCTGACGTTTAGTCTTTTTTCCCTTTTTCTAATACGTGGAATATATTTGTCCTGAACCTCCAGGATGGCGTTTTTAAACAGCATCCACGCCTGATGCAAGTTTTTTACTCTGCGAGCTGCTCCTTTCAGTCTTTTTTTCACCATTTTCTCATTTTGTCGTAATCACCTTTTCTATAGTTAAACGCTAGCGTACTTGATTTCCTAGTTTCACTTCCTTCAATGCCAATATCAAAACCGATCATATTATGATCACTGTTATCAAGCGGCCCTCGTATCGTTACCCCCTGCACTAGATCATGAGCACCACTAAGGACTAAGTCTAGTATTTTTCCTTCTCTTGTCGGCTCCTGAACTAGCTGTTCCATGAAGCTGTCCTTGATTTCATCAAGAAATCTTATGTCCCTTGCGTGTACAGATGTTACATTACCCCAGTCTATATGCGGGTAATTGAAATCCCCCATTATTATTGTGTTGCCCAGTTTGTTTGCGTCCCTGATTTCCTTTAACATTTCCGCATCCGTCTGTTCGTCCTGGCCAGGCGGACGGTAGTACACTCCTATCACTATCCTTTTCCCCTTTGCACATGGAATTTCAATCCACAGTGATTCCAAGGAGTGTTTTGCTTCCTGCAGAATTTTCAATCTATTTGATTCAAGGCTCTCGTTAATATACAATGCTACCCCTCCACCAATCCGATTCACCCTATCACTACGATATAATTTGTACCCCGGTATGACAGTGTCCCACTGGTTATCCTCCTTCCACCAGGTCTCAGAGATGCCTATTATATCTAATTTTTCATTTAGTGCAATATATTCTAACTCCCCCATCTTATTTCTTAGGCTCCTGGCATTCGCATATAGACATTTCAAACTATGTTTGTTGTTCCTAAGTACATCATGCTTAGTACTTGACAGTATTAATTGGCAATCTTTTGTCTGATTTTATTGTTATTTAAAGATACCCGATCTACTACAATCTCTTTTGCAACCTCACTATCAGGATACTCTATCTTCCCTGTTATGGTGATATCTTTGAAAGATACCTTATCCCGAACCATGCTCTTTTGAGCGACTGTCGGCCTTCCCCCCCATTTCTAGTTTAAAAGCTGCTCTATCTCCTTCTTAAACGCCGATGCCAGCAGCCTGGTCCCACTCTGGTTAAGATGGAGCCCATCCTTTCGGAATAGGCTCCCCCTTCCCCAGAATGTTGCCCAGTTCCTAACAAATCTAAAGCCCTCCTCCCTGCACCATCGTCTCATCCACGCATTGAGACTCTGGAGCTCTGCCTGTCTCTTGGGCCCTGCGCGTGGCACAGGTAGCATTTCAGAAAATGCTACCCTGGAGGATCTGGATTTCAGCTTTCTACCTAAGAGCCTAAATTTTGCTTCCAGAACCTCTCTCCCACATTTTCCTATGTCATTGGTACCCACATGTACCAAGACAGCGGACTCCTCCCCAGCACCCCACCATGCCATACCACTTCCATACTGTGAACCCAACCCAACCTGCTGCCAGTAGGTTGGGGGGGGGGCGCAGGGCACAGCCTGGGGCCGTGACATTATCCATAAGTTAATCACCCTTATTTTCTAACTCCTGTTACTCTCTTTTATCTGTCTATATATTCTATCTCCACTTACACTCTATGCTGTCTATTAAGATGTTTTAATGTGCACTGTATTGATATTGCAAGGAGTACACTATACCAGTGCTTCTCAACCCAGCCAGTCAGGCTTTAGAATATCAACCATGAATATGCATGAGACAGATTTGCAGACAAAGATTGCAGGACATGAAGATCTCTCTCATGTACATTTATTATGGATATCCTGAAAACCCGACTGGTCGGGTGTGCCCCAAGGACTGGGTGGAGAAGCACTGTATTATGCTATAATGTGTACTGTTAGTTTGAATAATTTTACTGCTGTAATTGTCTATTGTCTATGCTTGGCTTATCTATGCTATATACCACCAGTTCTTCACAAATAAGAAAAAAAATATCTGTGTTGAGTCATGACAATCTGTATTTGCACTAACTCTGGTTGACCAATAAAAATATTTATTTACATACCCTGTCAAGCTAAGAATAGTGCTTGGTGAAAAGAAATCTCTCTTTATGGGCAACGATGATATGAAAACATTCTTGGATGCTAGACTAAAATCTTAAGGAATGGGTAAAGTTTCTCATTGAACAAACACCCAGGCAGCTTATGATGAATTTTTATTGAAATAATTGATTCAATATACTTCTATATAATATGCTTTGATGATAATTTCAACAACATGTTTTTGTCTTTTGGGTCATTATTCAATAAAGATTTGTTTTGGTTTTTTTTTACTATAGGTGAACAATTGGGGAAAAGTCCTTTGTGAATAAGGTCCTTTGTTGGATATGGCACAGAAATATACAGCTTGCAAAGAGACTCGATTTTATTTGAACACTATCCCTGCCATACAGCTAAATGTAATTTAATGGGTCATTTTTTTCTAATTTTAGCCTTTTTTTCTTCCTTATTACAGTATTCATTTTTGAGCCACAAAGAGCTGCAAAATTATTGGTTCCTGTTTGTTTGTTCGTTCACTCTTCTGTGCATAGGAGCAGTATTGAAAATGTTAATAAAAAGAAAATAATTAAAAAAAAACATTACAAAGCTAGCCTGCATCTCAGTATGAAGAGTGCAGCACTGAGTCAGGCAAGAACAAAATTACATCAGCTTTGTCAAGCAGCATTGCAAGCCCCCTCAAGGATTCTGCATCATTTTTAAACAAAACAAACTCTAGGGGAAAAAAAAAGGAGTGCAGAAATAAAGCCCAGAACATGGACTATCTTAATAGTAACAGTTCCCTGATTCACATAACCACGGCAGCAGCAGCTCAAGAATACTGTACATTTGGCAGCAAAGGTTAACAGTAGAAGAATCTGTGGAAGTATTTACAAGATTTTGTGGTAATTTGATGTCACATTTGCACAAGTTTATCAACAACTATACCTTTAATATCACATGAATGGCAGTGTTTTTATTTTAATTTCTGCTATTCTAAGCATCTACCATTTTTTTAAAAATGAGTTTTCCGATCTTTGTTGTATACATCCAGATGTTTTGTTCTTTTTCATTTTGTCTTTTCTATTTTTATTTATCCTTTATTTTTTTTCTCTACTCTCTTACCCAACCTTCTCATCATAGTTTTCTTTCTCCGATGTTTCCTCTGATCTGACACTGCTCTCTCATCTAGTCTCCCTTCCGGTTTCCCAACCCTTCATTTCCTCCTCTCTATTTCTTCTTCTTTCAACCTATCTTCTCACTCATTCCCTTCAGTTTACTGCCCCATCCATTCTCTCTTCCCTTTTTCTCCATTCCTCTTTCTTATCCTCATACTCCTCTCAGTTTTCACCCTTATTTTATCTTTGCCATATCACTGAAAGAGGTGTTGCTTTCCTACTGGTGTCATGTGCTGAAAGAAAATAGAAGTGACAGTGCAAGGCCAAAGTTTTAAGAGAAAACATTTTGGGATTTAGTGAGTGTGCATATCATTTTGGGATTGATATTCAAAGTGATTTAACCAGATAGGAGAGGTTCCTTCCTGATAAAATGTTAATGTTAACATTCAATAGCACTTAACCAGATAATGGCACTGAATATTAGCAACACTCTCTGATTAGCGGGGTGAAGTCAGGGTGGAGCCAGGAGTTACCTAGTAGGCACAACTAATATTCAGCAATGGTATCCAGGTAACCTTAGGGCAGCCTTTTTGCTATCCTAAGTTAACAGAGTAGCTACCCAGGTATTATCTCTGAATATCAGTGATACCCAGGTAACTCCTATCAGACCACTGAGTACTCAGATATTAGGTGGAGCCTCTTACATCTTCTATCCTTTCCCAATCTCTACTCAGAAAAATTCATTTTGGTCCAGGGACTTCATTGCACCTCCCACCCCCTCCCTCAACTTCCTCCAAAAAAATCGATGGTAGCCTAGTGACTCTCTTGCACTTCCGTCTCTCTCCCCTCCAACAAAGAATGCTCTGCTGACCCAAGAGGACCACTTACATCTTCTTTCAATGCCTCCCAAAAAATCTGTGGTTGTCCAAGTGCCCACGCCCCTGACAGTGACATTCCCAAAGTTCCCACCTCCTGTCCATCCCACTTCTGAAGGCTGAAACGATATCCAATCACACCTGCCTCCTGCAATCCCCCCAACTCTGTACAGACTTCTTGTCCCACCTCTCACTCAATTCTGAAGGTAGGAACAATGCCCAATTACTCTTACCTCCGGCATTGCCATCTTTCAAACTGGCAGCACACTACAGGTCAGGTTCTACCATTTTGAAAGATGTCAGTGGCAGAGGCAGGTGAGTAGTTGGGTTGGAATGGATCAAGAAGTTTCAATGGCATCATAGGTGTTGGGAGAGGTTGGGGTGGTGCCAGCAAGGTGTCCTTTGTTATGAGAATCTTGGGAGGTGCGGTAGGGGGTTCAGGTACATTATTAATTATGTGGGAGCTCCAAAAATCAAATTTTTTGGAATATCAAGATAGTTTGAACTTCAGAGAGGTAAGCACTAGATCCCCTTCAAACACCCCTCCAAATTTCAGGTCCAAATGAGCAGTTAATCAGGTAAAAATGATATGTGGACATTTTCCAGGTTATGCATGTATTTCCATTGTAATAGACTGCACATATATTTTGAAGGACCACATTAAAATTTATGCATAATACTGCTTTCATGTATGTGCCCTTTTCTAAAACAGCTACTTTACAGTATACCAATTTACATATGTAAATCAGTTTTATAAATGTGTAAATACTGCCTCACCCTTCTGAAACCACCTCTTAAACATCTGAATTGGGTCCTTTGTTGCATAAAGTATGTGTGATTTTACACTGACTTTTTAAAATTACCTCATTGCATTTAATGGAAAAGAATGTTCCTCCTCTGCCCCGTTCTCTTTTCAAATCGTAGTTAAAAACTTTCCCAACATTCTGAGCTTAGCCAACCTCAAAATAAGTGTCCTCTGAACTGACTGTGCAGCATATGTAGTGTGCAGAACTGAAAACCTAAAGACTTCAAGTCCATTCTATTCACCACCAATGAGGGTGTGTCTGAACGCAAGTCCCCAAACAGGGCCACCGGGAGGGGAGGCAAGATTCCCTGGGCCTGGCCTCCAAGGAGGGCCTGGCGCTGGCGATCGAGAGAGACTGCTCTGTTGGCCAAAGGTCCTTCTTCCTACCACGTTCCACCTATGGAGAAACAGGAAGTTATTTTACAGGAGGCGGGATGCAGCAGGAAGAAGGGCCTGTGGCCGGCAGAGCAGTCTCTCTCAATCATTGCTATAGGGGAGGGGGACTGTGGCAGTGGTGGGAAGGGAGGTGGTAGCAGGGCCCTGAAGTATCCCAGACCTGGCTTTGTCTCTTGGCGGCCCTGTCCCCAGCCCTTTCTGTACTCAGACTGTAAGCTCAGTGAGGCAGGGACATTGGGACCATGAATTTAAGCTTGTACTGTGCCTACAGTGTTAATAATAAACACTGCAAGCACTGTGATCCCATTCAACATTTTTTTCTTCTCTGCAGACTTTAATATTTCATTGCATTCATCGCTGTGATTGAATGAAGTTGCCATATGATATAGTTTTGTATTCTGTTTTATTGTTTAATGTATGTATAGCTGAGGTTAGACGTCTGTCTCCACTGAGATATTCTTGCAGATCCACCAAATCCCAGGAGCCAAGACAAAAAATGTTTATCTAGGAGTGCAACAGTTCTCTCTGACACCATAAGGCCAAAGGTCATTTTACAACAGCAGCAGACATTCCAAAACACTGATTTGCAATTGTGCTGTAAAATGTGGTAATAAAAATACTCTGCAGCAAGGACTATTGGACTGTGAACAATATGTAGTGATTTGATTTTGTAACTTGTCTACATCACTACTAGATTTTTAACTGCAGTCTGCTGCTGCTGATCAGTGTTTGGGAAATTATTTCTGGGCTGTGCTGCTGCCACAAAAATTGTGATGGTATGTTTTTTTGCAATTAAAAATATTGTTACAATTCCTCTCCCTCTCACCTTTTTTTTGTCTTTATTCTTATTCCTGCAGAGAGATTAATTTTTAAAGGTTTTTGAACACTCATCCTGTTAGCCACTCTCATGATGAATGTACGTAAAGCATGGCATGGCCATACTGCCCCCATCAGAAACCCCATGGGAGCATCACAGCAAGCCTGTAAATCAGGAATATACTGGTCAATATTCACAGCGATTTAACCAGCCAGAAATGGCCGCTGCCCAGTTAAATTGCTTGTTTGCGGTTATCCGCTAATTGTGAGCAGCATTTAACCTATTATCCCCGCTGAAAATTAGCGGTTAGCACCAAACTGAACACTGGCAATTTTAGTGATGTTCTGGGGCGGAGTCAGCACTTGACCAGTTAAGTGCCAATATTCAGCACGTAACGGGCCAGGGCAACCGCATAAGTGGGACCACATAAAACACAGTCCTATCTTTGGAGTCCTTTTACTAAGGTGTGCTAACAGATTTAGCATGTGCTAAATGATAAGACACCCATTATATTCCTACGGGAGTCTTATCATTTAGAATGCACTAATTATTTGCACACACTAAATCTGTTAATGCACCTTAGTAAAAGGACCCCTTTATACGGTATCCCATCGCCGCTTAAGTTCTGAATATCAACTTAACCAGCAATGCATTAGCCAGCTCCGCGTACATCGGATATTCAATGCCAAAGCCCAGACATGGCCCTGGGTCAGACCAGTGGTCCATCTAGCCCAGTATCCTGTTTTCCAAACAGTGGCCAAGCCAGGTCACAAGTACCTGGCAGAAACCCAAATTGTGGCAACACTCCATACTACAAATCCCAGGGCAAGCAGTTGCTTCCCATGTCTGTCTCAATAGCAGACTATGGACTTTTCCTCCAGGAATTTGTCCAACCCTTTTTTAAACTCAGATACGCTAACCATATATTGAATATTGACCCCATAGTATAGAGAGCACATTTAAGGAAGGAATTCTGTAACGTTGTACAAAGGCTGAAAATACGAAGGTTCATACATTTTATTTAGAAAAACAAGTACAAACATTTACAGATCAATAGTAAAACATGGAAATAAACATCTTTTTTTAACACAGGAATATACATATAGGGCCCTGTTTATTAAGCTGCTCTGTGCACACCCAAAACCTGCGCTACACTACTGCAAGCCATTTTTCAGTGCACCTTAGTAACCACTTTGATTGGAACCACAGAAAGGCAATATATCATGTCCCATTCCCTTTCCCTTTCCTATATTTAGTGCCACTATGGATAAGCACTTACCACTGGCAGCTTTACATATATCTGTGATTTTCAGTTACTATGCATATACTAAGTGGTTTAATTTAGAGAATCTTTTTGCAGACCTAAATTAAATCACTTAGCAGTCTTTTTACTAAGGTGCGCTAACCAATTTAGTGCATGCTAAATGCAAGGAGGAATTTTTGGTAGCACTCTGTGTATCATCCAATGAAAATTCATGGATATGAAACTTATGTAAACATATAATCCCCTTTGAATAGGGTCCACTATATATTAAAGCAGTCCTAAAAAGGAGACCTATGAATAAGATCAAGAAAAGCAGGAAGTGAGCAGAGGCACAAATGAGCTGCTTGAAAGAAAAATTCTATTAAACAGAATTAGCGAGAAAGCATGTTCTTTTCACATTAAAATGAACACACATTGTAAAAAGCTCATTTGTTGCTTTACAGTACATGAAAATTCAATACAAGACTGATAGCATTATATACTACAGCAATTCAAGGATTTACAAACTATACTGCAGTGACTTTAGCATAATGACAGATTCTGAAAGCGCTACTATCTGAAATAGACAGGGCATACCAGAATTTTCATGGACACTGGGTGATTAGTAGATGTTTGTTAATTGTGTGTGATGTTCAAATTAAACGTAACTTTTTTTTTTTTTTTGTCAAAGGAACTGGTAACAAATGCAAAATGGTTTCTTAAAACGTGCTTTGATGAAAACAAATGCCAGATATAGTTTTATTCTTAGATCAAGAGTGACCCCATGTGGCTAGAAGTGATAACAGCATGTATGAAAACAATCTGCAGAGCAAGTGGCTCCCAGATTACCAGGTAGAGAATACTATGTTCTAATATAACCAACCAATGACAGATAGAACCATAACTCCCAGGCAACATGCCTAAATTACCTCCTTAAATACATCAGAGACATAGGCCAGCAAGAGCAGACACTAGCAGGAAGATGCTAAATTGTGGACTAATCTGTTTATAGGAATTGTTTGTTTCACAGATAAGCATCATATTATGAGTTACTATAAAGGAATATCTGACTATAATGAGAAGAGACTATTATTGCTTGTCCTACTGTAGATGTTTTGAAGCAAGAGCATAAACTATTTATTCATTCATTCATTCATTCGTTTACTTACTTATTTGGGTCTATTTACAGCCTTTTGAAGAGAGGTGTGGTAGCCGTGTTAGTCCACTCTTAAGGTTATCAATAGAAATCAAACAAAAATAAAACATGGAAAAGAAAATAAGATGATACCTTTTTTATTGGACATAACTTAATACATTTCATTAGCTTTCGAAGCTAATCAAGAAATGTATTAAGTTATGTCCAATAAAAAAGGTATCATCTTATTTTCTTTTCCATGTTTTATTTTGTTTGATTTCTATTGACAGCCTTTTGAAGAAATTCGCCCAAGGTGGTGTACTGCAAGAATAAGTTGGACATAATTAATAGACAATTACAACAGTAAACATATTTAAATGATAGTACACATTACAGCATTGTAGGCTACTTACAATGTCAACATAATACACATTAAAACATCTTAATACACAGCATAGGGCGTAAGCGGAGGTTGAACGTATTGACAGAGAAGATAGAGTAACAGGAGTTAAGCTAGAAATAAAGGTAACTAACTTAAGGAAAAATTGCATGTGGTGTCAGAAAAGTGCATGAAAATGATCTCAGTTAGAGTACTTGTGATAAACAAGTCCTGCTACAGTATGTTCAGCCAGTAGTTCTTGTATGTGTAACTAGCTAGTTAGTTGTTTCTTCCATTAAAGGCCTGAGAAAAGAGTCAAATGTTTGCCTGCTACCAGGGCAGCCAAGAGACAAAGCTGGGCCCGGGGCAAACCCCCCCCCCCCCCCCCCCCCCCCCACACACACACACACAAGCCCGCCTGCTGTCCTCCCCTCCTACTTGCTTGTCTTCTCTCCTGCTAGCTCTGCTGTGCTGCACAGGTCCTTTTTCCTGCCACATCCAAACAGGAATTACTTTACACAGGAAGCGGGATGTGGCAAGAAGAAGGACCTGTGGCCAGCAGAGCAGAGTTAATATGATAACTCTGCTCTGCAACACACAGAAACAGAAGAGCCATAGAGGCCGGGGCCTGGAGAATTTTGCCCCCCCCCCCCCCCCTCTCGGCAGCCCTGCCTGTTACCTAAAATAGAGATAGTCTTGTGTTAAAGCAAAGCATTTCTAAAGAAATCCTTAGCAACCTTGGAGATGCATAGAGTGGGGCCCTGTTCAAGTACTCTGGGCCAATTTATTTAAGGGCCTTGACGATCAAACAGAGAGGTTTATATTTAGTTCTGAATCGTGCATGTAGCAGCAATGGGGCGATGTGGTTAAGTCTCTTACAACCTTCTATCAGTCATGCTGTGGGATTCGGAATCAGCTGGAACTGGTGCAACCCCTTTGCAGTCACACCAATGTTGAATTGTATTATAGTAATCCAGCCTTGACGTTATAATGGCATGAACCACTGTAACAAGACTTGCCTTCTCGATGTGTGGAGAGAGACGGTATAGTTGTTGCAGATGATAGAAGCAGCTCCTGAAGGTTGCTTGGATTTGGGGGACCATTTTAAGTGCTGAATTTAACTGTACCCCAAGGTTCCTGACCTATGATCTAAGGGAGAGTTTGTAGCTCCCAAAAGGGATTTTGATATCAGTTATGTGACTGCTTGTGTTAGGTGTAATACAGTACAGTACTGGAATTTATATTCTGCAGCTAACCATAAAAGGTTCAGTGCACATTACAATTAAAAAAAAACATACTAACCATTTCTAGGAACTACAATAAACACAAATCAACAACTTTTTAGTGTAGGCTATGCTTTTAGAAACTTCTTGAAGAAAAAAATTTTGGTTACTTTCTGAACCTTAAGCAGCAAGTTTCTGGCCTACTTTCAAAAGATAGATATGCAGCTTGATATGAAAATGTTGAAGTAAAGACTCTGGTGGAAAATGTAGCATCACATGGTTATTATTTTGTATGGTCCATTTTGCAGAGGAAATATTATAAAACTGATTCATATAACCTGGGGATAAACCCAATATGGTTCTAAATACCAGTGTACGCATCTTGAAATAACAACGGGCATAAATAGGGAGTTAATGTAGTTCTATCAGCAGAGGAGTTACTCTATCAGATTTTTGACCCTTGTACAATAGTCTTGCAACCGTGTTCTGCAATGTTTGCATTTGTTTTTGCAATTTTTCTGTGCATTAAAAATAAAGAAGGTGCAATAACTTACATGAGATAATATCGGTCAGGTGGAAAATATTTCTTCATGTGTCAAAGTTGTCTCAATATATTTTTTCTATATTAGCTTGTAAACCTGAACTTCCATGGTCAATACTGAGTCTAGGTTAACTCCTAATATCCTACAAGAAGATTGAAAAGAAAATTCATCATAAAAGAATGCCCTAGAAGAGGAACCTAATGTATTTTGGCTATATCTTTATTTAATTTTAGATAATAAAAATCTGTCTAGTTTTTAACCCTATCAAAACATTCTTGGATCTTAGCCTTTACATAGTCGTCCACTTAAGTTAAAAACTCACCTCAAAGTGTATAAATTTTTGCCCAAAGGTGGACTTTAAGATGTTAAAAAGAATTGGGGAGAGCGGTGATCCTTGTGGAACTCCACAATCTACTTTCCTGGGTTCTGAGACTACAATAGATATTTTCACGTGATAAGTTCTGAACCATAGGAATCCCTCAAACCAACTAATCAACTGCCTATATCATTCAGCAATTGAAATAACAAGTTGTGATCAACAAGATCAAAAACTGAGGATACATCAAATTGTAGCAGTGTGGCCTGAGTTCTAATTTCAGCTGTTAGACAACCTAAAAGGGTTTCAGTATTGAAGCCTTTACCGAAAGCTGATTGAGATTCATAAAGTATATTGTGTAATTCTAAATAGTCAGCTAGTTGCTTAGCAACTATTCCTTCGGCAAGTTTAGTAAGGATTGGAATGTTTACAATTGGTCTACAGTTAGATAAATCACAGTTACCCAAAAGACAGTGTTTTAAGGATTGGAGTCAATAATATATCCCCCCATGAAATCTGGAAATTGACCAAGTTTAAAAAGCTCCAACAAATTTTGAAAGTAGAGGGTGCAATTTTAGGGGATCTACTACTACTACTATTTAGCATTTCTATAGCGCTACAAGGCATACGCAGCGCTGCACAAACATAGAAGAAAGACAGTCCCTGCTCAATGAGCTTACAATCTAATAGACAAAAAATAAATAAAGTAAGCAAATCAAAACAATTAATGTGAACGGGAAGGAAGAGAGGAGGGTAGGTGGAGGCGAGTGGTTACGAGTGGTTACTAAAGCTTAGCTCGAGTTATCTGCAGCAAGGCCCATTGTATTCCTATGGGTCCTACTGCAGATAACTCAAGCTAAGTTGTACTGTTTTGGAAGCTTGCCAGGTACTTGGGACCTGGATTGGCCACTGCTGGAAACAGGATGCTGGGCTTGATGGACCTTCGGTCTGTCCAAATATAGCAATACTTATGCACTTATGTACTTATGTTTTAGTAAAAGACTCCCTTAATAAGCTGGACATATAGCTAAATCACAGTGGGAAGCAGAGAATTTGTTTAGTAACATCTGAACCTCTACAGGTAGGGCCACCTTATGACTTTTGGGGGCACTAGACACTTTTGCCCCTCTCTCTTGGTGGCATTTAATATTTGACTGAGCTTTTCATTTGAATTGTAAGTATATTTTATTTGTACTTGATTTATTTGTATTCGATCTATTGTGTATATTTTCAAGGCCAAAAGGCAAGGCATGAAATTAAATAACTTCTACATTGTTTTTATTGTTTCTGCTTTTTAAAAAAACACAGCAATGTTGTGCCTATTGCACCTAATGATTAAGTCTGCCTTGTCGACAGTTTTTTGTTTTTTTTTTTCAAAGGGGAAAGAAGATGTGATTTGATATACCATTTTCAGTGGCTACAAAGAAGTTTACGTATTATATACAGGTACAAATCAAGGTAGGGTATACAGAAAAAGTAGCACATATGAGTTTATCTTGTTGGGCAGACTGGATGGACCGTGCAGGTCTTTTTATGCCGTCATCTACTATGTTACATAGTAATGGAAGTAAAACTCAGATTGGCTCAATCTGTCCTCCTTTTTCTGGAGCCATATGGTAACCCTAACTTAGGGGCCCTTCTAGAAAGGTGTGGCAAGCCTGCTGCAGGCTTGCCATGCACCAATTTGGCACTACTGGGCTGCCACAGGAGCCCAGCGGTAGTTCCTGCCCCCAGAGTACGCCATTTCCGGCGCTTGAAAAATATTTTTAGTGCCGGTGCTTATCCAGCGGTAATCGGGAATGCCACGCACTTCCTGATTAGAGTGGGAGCCCTTACCACCTCCTAAATAGGTGGCGGTAAGGGCTCCCCAGGAAATGATCACACGGCAAGTGTTCAATTTACCTACAGCCGTTTCCTTTTTTTTTAAGCCTTTTACCTACTGTGGTAAAAAGGGACCTCAGTGTGCTGCAACTCCATGCACCGATGCCACCGCAGGACCCCTTTTACCACAGTTTGGTAAAAGGGGCCCTTAGTTTGTACCTGGGGCAATGGAGGGTTAAATGACTTGCCGAGAGTCACAAGGTAGTTCAAAAGGAAGAAATAATAATAAAACTTTATTTATAACCTGCTGTACCTTTAAAAGTCTAAGCGGGGAACAAATCACATACAAAATATTTAAAAAACCAAAGCAATCAGCAGGTACACTCACAATCTCTTGCGAGGTTAATATTTTATTTTCCATGTCCTGCCTCGGTAAAGGGATTGAGGTTTCAAACTAGTTATCTTGCCTTGAAAACATTTGCTAATTCTGTAGCAGTGGGTGTCCTACTTATGGTGGAATTAGGAGATATTAAATTCCCTTTGTCTGGTAGATATTATATAATACCATAAATAATTTCTTTAATCTGGGGTGTGTTTACCAATCAGCAACAAATAAGAATTTTTTGTATCAATTAACTGATGATTATATGTGCTGAGCACTGATTTCTATAATAAGCTGGTTTCAGAGTCATTCTTCATTCCCCAACTATGTTCCAATCATCTACACTCTCTTTAGAATTAGCAGATTTTTTTTAACCGTGGATTGATAGTTTCCTGAGATATAGTTTGCATAAGTTATTAGAGCTATTCTATCTAGCAGATCTAAATTTGATTCTAATCATTTAGGAAATTCATCAAGCAGCATTAGGACTTTAAGTTGCGCTAATTGGCCCTTAACGCAACTTAAATGGCCCAACGCTGTTTGACTAAAAATACTGCAGTAATATTAAGCCGCCACGGGTTACATAGTAATGAGATGCAAAATTGAACCCTGACATTATTTGCAGTTTGACATGATAAGGTAGCAAGTGCTGTGGATAAAATAGCCCCATTAAAGGTGACGTGTAAGACGGGGAAGGTGGTTTACAGAGGATTTAGCTGAACTGAAACGTGATTGCCAAAAGTTGGAAAGAAAGTGGTTGGTGCTTAGATCTGAGGAATTGAAGTTAGAATGGAGAACTAAAATACAATTATATAAAGATAATATACTTCTAGCAAAGAGACAGTATTATCTCTCTCAGTTAAATAAGAGCCCACAATCCTCATCAGAGTTATTTCAGTTAGATAAATCCCTAAGTGTACCTCCAACGCAGGAAGTGGTGGTGCACCTTACTGCAAAGGATTTTTCTAACTATTTTCAAGATAAAATTTGGAAGATAACAGAAAATATTCCTTGTATTGATCATCAGGTGAGGGAAGATGTAGAGGTAACTTCAGGTGTCCCACAAGATTCTTGTCTGTCTTCATTGTTATTTAATCTGTTCAAGCTTCCTTTCTGTAAGATGTTGGCTGATATGGGGGGTCGGTTATTGGCTTTATACTGATGATTTACAGTGCTATTTTTCCATGCCTCCCGTTGTAGAACATGGTGTAAAATTGGTGGAGACTTATTTTAAGACAATACAGGCTTGGATGGGAGCTAATGAGTTGGCTTTAAATGTAGCCAAAAACGCAGATTTTGTGGTTGACTCAGTCCGGGGAGCTTTGCCCTTATGCTGGGTTTCAGTTTGATTCTGTTTTTCTTTCTGATCTGCCCTCTATTTGTAGTTTTGGGGTGATTTTGGATACTACTTTGACTTTTTGACAGCATGTGGCTACGGTGGTTAAGGCTGTGTTTTTTAAGTTGTGGCTGATATCTAGGCTCAGGAATTTTCATTCTTGTGAGAATTTCTGTAACATGCTGTAGAGTTATGTGCTTCCACATTTTGATTACTCTAACGTCCTGTTTTGGGGTCTTCCAGGTACAGCTTTGCGGGCATTACAGGTTGCACAGAATTCTGCAGCCCGGTTGCTTACAGGTGTTAGTAAGGAGGAACACATTACACCTCAGTTGCAGGGTTTTGCATTGGTTGCCCGTTGTGTGGCGCATTGAGTTTATGATCTGTATGTTGTTTATCAGGGGGTCAATAAATGATTGCTACCCGGAGAGGCAGAGGAGCGAATAGACAGATGGAGTGGATTTCAAAGGAAGAAAAGCAGTGAGACTGAGGTGGAAGAAGAGGTTGAAATCTACAGGAGTGTGAAAGTAGTAGCCCGACACTACCTCTGCAGCCAACCGGGCAAGGAGTATGGGAGAAAAGGTAACCTGCATGACACCATGGCTGAAGCAGATTCTTTAGGGCAAAGCTAAGTCTCAGTTAGGGCAAGCAGATGGAGAGTACGAGAGATAAAGAGGTTGTGGATGTAGGAAAGTTTGTTGCAGACAGAGCCAGCATTCCACAGAGCACATAAGAAAGGCAGGGAAGCAGGGGGGAGGAGAGGAACAGAAATTAGATTGGAGACATCACAGTGTGACCTGCACGAATAGGATAAGAGCTGATGGTAGCAGGCAATATCAAGTAGTAATTTGTTCCATAAATCAGGACCGCAAACTACCAAAGATCTCTGTCTAGTAGTAGATTTTCAACAAGCGGAGACTGAAGGTATCTTTATTCTAACTTCCTGAGACAAATGTAGTGGTCTGGTAGCTAAGCAGAGGGACATATTTTGAAAAGAATCTGAGGCTAATCTATACAATATTTAAAAAATAAACATCAGTAACATAAGTACATTAAGTATTGCCATACTGGGACAGATAAAAAGATATATCAAGCCCAGTATCCTGTTTCCAACAGTGGCCAATCCAGGTCACAAGTACCTGGCAAGATCCCAAAACATTATGCTGCTTATCCCAGAAATATTACAAAAAGTGGCACTGAGTGTATAAAGATGAGTAACCTTACAATAAGAGCTGTTATAATAACTAGGTGGATTAGAGTCTCATACCTTGCACGTGATTATTCACATCTCACCCAATGGTGGATCACTTTTACGTGCCCATTTGCTAATCATTGACTCAACCTTCACCGCCCCATAGTTACCATTACATTCAGCCCCGTTAGTTCACGATTATTATGGCTGAATGATGTAAGAAACTTGTGACTTGAAAGCACTCAATGCAAAATATAACATATAATCAGCACTTAGCTTGTGCCGGCTGGCGAACTCTTACACCCCGACAGGTCCCCGTTTCGTTAATCTTTTTCAAGGGGGAGTAACGCCGCATCTAGCAACAAAAAAAGTATAGTCACATCTATAATTTATGTAATCTTCAACAATACTCACTTAAACACTTTTACTCAATTTTTCTACATTGTTAGCATGCCCCTGGCTTACCGAATTTCAGCATAACTTAGTTTAGCTGTGTGTGCTCAACCACTTCTCACAATGAAAAATGGCGCTCAGCGTTCTTATTAATGCTTTCAACCGGAAACAGCTGTCTACTAAACCGCCCCCAGGATGCGTCACAAGTTATATTAGCAGTCTGTCAGACCATCAGAAAAAACAGCCCCAGTGTGAGTAAGTATTCAAACCATAAGGTTCAATGGTATTTAAGGTGAAAGTCCAAAAAGTTTCACGTTGCAACACTCTTCTATTATAATCACCGCCCCTAATGGACGGGGCCACTTTCTCGATTACCATGCATTTCAAATCATCAATGGTATGCTCATGGGACACCCAATGTTGGACTAAGGGGGCCCCTAAGATCCATGCTGCTATACGCGATTGATGTTCAATTAATCTTTCATGTAGGGACCTAATAGATTTACCTACATATATTTTATCGCACGGACATTTGATGAAGTAAATAATCCCCGAGGTGCGGCAAGTGGTGCTGCTTTTCAGGGTGTAAGTCATGTCGCCATGCCTAAAGCTTGCTCCTTCAATCGTGGCGGGACAAGTTTTGCAACGTGGTTTCATACACTTAAAATGACCACACATGGTAGAAACTGCATCAGTCTGAATAGAGATGTCGGGCAGAACTGCAGGACTTAATAATTCCTTAAGATTTTTTGAGCGCGAGAAGGCTGTTCTCAAGTTGCAGTTGGCGAACACTGGATGTGATCTAATGATATCCCAATGACGCTTGACTATCCCTGCTGTAACTTCACCTCCGGGAGTATATCTCGTTATAAAAAAGAAGCAGTGGATTTTCCCATTTTAATAATGGCTTATGGACTTTTCTTTTAGGAAGCTATCCAAACCTTTTTTAAACCCCATTCTCTGGCAACGAATTCCAGAGTTTACTTACACATTGAGTGAAGAAATATTTTCTGTGATTCATTTTAAATTTACTACTTTGTAGCCTCATTGTGTGCCCCCTAGTCCTAGTATTTTTCGAAAGAGTAAACAAGCGATTCACATCTACCATTTCCACTCCACCCAGTATTTTATAGACCTCTATCATATCTCCCCTCAGCCGTCTTTTCTCCAAGCTGAAGTGCTCAAGACATTTCAGCCTTTCCTCATAGGGAAGTCGTCCCATCCTCTTTATCATTTTCGTCGTCCCTCTCTGTACCTTTTCTAATTCCACTATATCTTTTTTGAGATGCAGTGACCAGAATTGCACACAATATTCAAGGTGCGGTCACATCATGGAGTGATACAAAGGCATTATAACATCCTCGTTTTTATTTTCCATTCCTTTCCTAATAATGCCTAACATTCTATTTGCATTCTTTGCTGCCGCAGCTCACTGAGCAAAGGATTTCAAAGTATCATCAACGATGACTCCTAGACCCTTTTCCTGGTTGGCGACTCCTAACGTGGAACCTTGCATCATGTAGCTATAGTTCGGGTTCCTCTTTCCCACATGCATCACTTTGCACTTTCTCACATTAAACATCATCTGCCATTTGGATGCCCAGTATCCTAGTCTCGTAAGGTAGTCTTGCAATTTTTCACAATCCTCTAGCGATTTAACAACTTTGAACAACTTTGTGTCGTTGGAAAATTTAATTACCTCACTAGTTATTCCCATATCTAGATCATTTATAAATATGTTAAAAAGCAGCAGTCCCAACACAGACCCCTGGGAAACCTCACTATCTACCCTTCTCTATTAAGAATACTGACCATTTAGCCCTGCTCTCTGTTTTCTATCCTTTAACCAGTTTTTAATAAACAATAGAACACTACCTCCTATCCCATGACTTTCCAGTTTCCTCTGGAGTCTTTCATGAGGTACTTTGTCAAATGCCTTTTGAAAATCCAGATACACAATATTGATCGGCTCACCTTTATCCACATGTTCGTTCACCCCTTCAAAGAAGTATAGTAGATTGGTGAGGCAAGATTTCCCTTCACTAAATCCATGTTGGCTTTGTCTCATGAATCCATGCTTTTGAATATGCTCTGTAATTTAAATTCAATTCTTGCCTATCTCCAAGGACAAACAGGACAATTGTATCCTTATATCTGGGTGACATCATCCCGATGGTGCCTGATGCAGATGCTGCCCAGCACTCTATTACTTTAAGAGGATTTTGGCAACAGGCCCTCCACCCATGTGCGAATGCCTTCCCACCTGAAGCACGAGCACAGGACCTTTAAGTCTAGTTTTTTCTGTGGAGCTAGGAGGTCATGTTTCATTGATCTCCTCCTCAGCAATTTTTTCACTGCTTGTTTATGCCTTCCTATGTGGGTATTTTTGCTTTATTTTCTTACTTTTCACAGTATTCCTTTTTCCTCTATTATTTTGTAGTGTTTTCAGCTCTTTTATGTTTTCTTTCTTTATCGTGGCTCCCGAGGTCCTCTTAGGCCAGAGCATCAAGCTCAATTTGAAGCAAGCCCCTTTTTGGCCTCATCATTGAAGCTTTTGATTTAGCCACTGTTCTTTTTGGCATGCCCCAGAAGACCCCCAGTGGCTTCAAGAGATACACCCAACAAAATTGGGTAATATCTAGCACTGACCTACACAATTGGTGTGTAGGGTGTTGGAGCCTGACCATGATCTCTCTGTGTTCTCTGTTTAAAAATGCAGAAAAGAACACAGAAAGTGCACCAGAGGAAACTTTTTGGATCCTCTACGTCTGGTCTATCGATATCGGCATCAGGGCACCATCCGACACTGGGAGTGCACCAGCATTGAAGAGGTCACTTCCCTCAAAATTGGGCACTGGTAGCAAGCAACAGGACCAATCTGCATCGGACCTGAAACCGAGGACACATGTGGATTCAATGCCGTCCTCATCAGCACCAAGGGACTCCAATGTCTAGCATCAGATGAAGGCAAGACGCATCGACATTGATCCCCTTTGATACACTGTGCCATGAACTCTGGAGCATCGGCATCACTGGCATCTGAGATGACTGCTCCCCCTCTGTAATACTGATGCCATTACTTCTGCCTCTGTGCAGCTGGGACCTCAGTTTCAATTCAGCACCAACAACTCAGCAAGCTGTCTCCACACCATTGGCCCCAGCAGTACTGATGACTGTCCTTAATGACCGGTTCTGGGCCATGGTGAGGGAGGAGTTATCAGGCTTGCTACAGCTCCAAAGTGCTCAGGCATCAAGGGCACTTGCGTCAACCACAGCACTCAGCTACTCCAGCCCTGAGGCCCATACATCACCTGTGGATCAGTCTCCAGCCTTGAGAGGCTTCGGTGCCGACACCTCTCCATGCATGACACCACTCAACAGCAGGAGAGGAAGCTCCCTCAAGATCGAGAAGTGAGCAGACACCTCAGCACCTAGCCCCAAGGCCTGGACAACCTTCCAGTTGACTGATACAGGTGCAACCTCAGGAGTCCCATCAGGACTATTTTGCTGAGTCTCACACAGACTGGTCATGGGAGAGTGAGGAAGAGCTAGACTACCTCTCAGAGGAGGGGTCATATAGTATACCCTCAGACCCCTCTCCACCTGAAGAGAGAAGAAATTCTCCACCTGAGCCTCTCTTCTTTACCTGTTTTAAGGAAATGGTGGATGCCATTCCCTTTAAGTTGGAAACAAAGGACAAACCTAGGGCTGAGTTATTTCAAGTCCTGGAGTTTGATTCTCCACCCAGAGATGCTGTGCAGTCCCTCTGCACAAGATTCTCCAGGATGCACAGATGAAGAATTGGGAGATCCCTCGCTCTGTGCAAGTCATGCCAAAGAATTAAAGATAAATTGTAGATTTGAGCGAAGTTGGCCTAAATCTAAAGATTATTCTATGAAGGTTAGATGGAAACAAGATATGAGAATCTATAAACAAGAATTACGTTTGGTCAGAAGGACCTACTATTCGGCCTTAGTGGGTATTGAGCAACCAAATTTAAGGAAACTATTTGGAATATTACAACAAAATCTGGCTTTGCCTTCCTCCCCTAGTTTGGTTCAACCTTCAGTGGAGGCCTTGGCTGACTATTTGCTTCTAAGGTTAGCAATATTCATCAGTAGTTTAATATTGAATTAATCTCTTTTGTTCTGAATCTTATGATGTTAGCAGACATTCCAGCTGATAGAATTTGGCTACTTTTGCATCTGTTTCTTCTATTACTTTGTGCCCCCTGGTAAGTAGGTTATCTAATGCAGGGCGTCCTCTAGACAGTATTCCTTCTTTTTTGTTGAAAGATCCTCCTTCTGAGCTGCTAAATTGGCTTGCCTTATGTGTAAATGTTACTCTTGGTTTTCCCAGGATACGAGTAATACCTAAGAAAGCTGATGCAGATCTATTTCAAGTTTCCAATTTCAGACCAATAACAAATATACTATTTCTTACAATGTTAGTTGAATTTGTAGCTAAATCTCAGTTGTCAAATTATTTGGATGACTATAATCTGTTAAATAATTCACACCATGGGTTCCGTTGCTTTCATAGTACCGAGACAGTTGCTGTTGTCTCTGACTTCTGAGGTAAAGTGAGTGTTTTGCAGAGGAGGTGAGATGATGTTATTAAATTTGATATTTCTGCAGCCTTTGATACTGTCAATCATGATATTTTACTTACTATCTGAGTTTGGATTAGCAGGCTCTGTTTTACATTGGTTTGAGTCCTTCTTGAAGAATAGACAGTATCTGGTATTGAAAGATGGAAATTTTTCATCTCCCTGGGCACCCCCTGGTGGAGTCCCACAGGGTTCTCTCATTTCTCCACTTCTGTATAGTCTATATATGAGTCCAGAAAAAATCCACCAAGGTGGAAGAACGTTGAATCCCACAGCAGTTACACAAGAGTAATAGAGAGTGGGAAATAGAACATGAACCCAAGAGACAATGACAACGATGTAAAGTATCTTAAAGCAAGTTGATTGGTTAGAGACTCGACACAGTTACTGTGTTTCGACCACAGGCCTGTTTCAGGAGTCTTCACAATTTCGTTAGTATTTTTCACTCTCACGCATGACACAGACATGGATTTCTGTCAGGACATAACAAAGGGTCTTTTTCAAGACCGGCTCATTTTTTGTTTATTCAAGTACTCCGCATATAGCAGTCTTTCTACATCTAAGTTGTGAAGACTCTTGAAGCAGGCCTGTGGCCGAAACACAGTCACTGTGTCAACGCGCCAACCAATAAACTTGTTTTAAGAAGCTTTACATCATTGTCTTTTTCTCTTGGGTTCATGGTCTATTTCCCACTGTTTATTACTCTAGCCTATAAATGAGCTCACTTAGTCTAATTTCATTGAACTCAGGCAAACTCATACTTTCCTATGCTGATGACATCGTTCTATTGGTCCCTGTTGGCCATGATACTGAATCTACTTCTAGAATTATTAATAGTAGTATTGATAAAATTAAGAAGTGGTCCACTTCTGTATGCCTAAAATTGAATGCTGACAAAACAAAAATTCTCCAGTTTGGTGTGATCTTATTTAATATTCCCAAATTTGTTTTGAATAATTGCACTGGCTTCCTGTATTTTGGCAAATTAGGTTTAAGGTGTCGACCTTGATTTTTAAGGCCTTGAACAATGATGCATCCCTGGCTTTAGCTTCATCTTTAACATTGTATCAGTCATCTTGTAGTCTGCATTCCTTGGATGAACTTTTATTGGAAATTCCTTCCTTTAAGCGTGTTAGGCTTGAAGCTTCAGGTTGCGGGCGCAGCTATTTGGAATACTTTGCCTGAGACCTTACGTGTGATAACTTCAATCCTTCAGTGCAGGAAACAGTTCAAGTCATTTCTTTTTGCGCAAGCTTTTTCAGTCTGAGTAGTTTACCTACAACCACATCTGGGTGAAAATGTGTTAATTTAGGGGCCCTTTTACAAAGCGTTGGTAAGCCCAATGCAGGCTTACCTCACGCTATACCAGAACTACCGCCAGCCCAACACGGTTGCCGGCAGTAGTTCTGGCTCGAGCATATGCCATTTCCGGCGCTCTGGAAAAATGTTTTTTAGAGTGCAGCACTAACCCAGAGGTAACCGGGCATCGCCACGTGCTACCCGGTTACCACCAGGAGCACTTACCACCACCTCAGTGGGTGGCGGTAAGTGCTCCCCATCACATAGCCATGCGGTAAGAGTTATCTTACCACATGGCTACTTTTTTAGGGGCTTTTTACCCACTGCAATAAAAAGGGCCCTGTTGCGTGGGAAAAACAGCCCCCACCGCTAGCGCTGGGCCTTTCCCCCCGCAGCTTAGTAAATGGACCCCTTAGTGATTCATTATTGTAGTTGTGTGTAATCTGCTGTATTTTTGTGTCTTTCATTGTGTATGATCCAGAGGTACACAGCCTAGGACAACTGGATAGTGCAGTTCAGAAATGTTTAAAGAAAGAAGGGATTCAACTTAATGTTGAGAGTTTCTAAAGTTCTGGGAAAGCTTTTGGATTTCTCGCTGACTATGGAGTCCCAGGTGAACAACCTAGTTCGGAAAGCTTATTTTAGGCTAAAACAACTACGCTTGTTGCATCCGTACTTTTTGCAGGATCATTTTAGAATTCTTGTTCAGTTATCAATTCTAGCTCTGCTGGATTATGGAAATTCCTTGTATTTGGGAATTGCTACAAAATTGATCAGTAAGATTCAGTTAATTCAACGTTCAGCAGCTAGACTGATATATTTTATATCGAGAGTTGATCATGTTACACTTCTGTTTGTGCAGCTGCACTGGTTGCCAGTGTGGGCTTGAGTCCATTTTAAGGTGGTCTGTTTGGTGTTTAAGATCTCAAAAGGCTATTGCCCAGAGGGATTATCTTAATTGATTAAATTACTTAGTTCTACTACTGTAACTAGCAGCTGTAATTACTTGCTTTTGGCTTTTCCAACTGTCAGAAATGTGAGGCTTAAAGCACTTTTTTCTCACTTTTATATATCTTGCCATACAGTTATGGAATGATCTCCCTATTGAGATCCATTCTTTTAGAAGTTATTTTTCCTTTTGTAAAATGGTGAAGACCTATCTGCTTTTCAATTTTTTAAGTAGTAGTTCTTGAATAACTTTTGTAAATCCTAATCAAATGTATCAGTTTTCTTTTTGTATCCCACTTAGAACCTCAATTAAGGGAGTTGGCAGATGATAAATCCATTATTACTTAACAAAGTAGATTCCATGTATCAGACCCAGAAGGCTCCCAGATTCAAGAAGGCCCAGTTGCCACACCACTACCTACTGGTCGAATCCACTCTCAAGAGGGCTGGGAGTTCCAGATCTCAAGGCTTAGCACCCCCAGGGGACCTTCGATTCTTTTGGGAGGAAGGTTTATCAGGCCTTAATGCTAGTCTCCCGAACCCAGGACTACCAGCTGTACACGAGCATATACTTGCAGTCTTTGGTTCATAGTGTGCTAGACTTTGCAGACACTTTCCCACAGAAGCAGGCTACCGAGCTTCATCAGTTGGCCAAAAGACAGAAGGCGGGTCAAAAATATTTGGCCAGGGGCACATATGATACTTTTGATATTGCATCCAGACTCTCTGCTTTGGGTGTGGAGATGTGCAAACTCTCATGGCTGCAGGTCTCTGACCTTGAACCTGTGGTTCAAGAGAGGATAGCAGACATACCTTGCCAGGAAGACACCATATTGGGTACAAGGTGGAGTTTGCTGACATCATCAAAAACACACTGACACCATCCAGTACCACTCCCAGTGGCCTCCTTCTGCATCCTCCTCTACTATGAGATTCCTTGGTGAGCCTCAAAGAAGTTTCTACAACTCTCAAAGGCATAGGTTTACTTCTGTCTGTCATCAGCAGCAGCAGCCCTAGACCCAACATCCTAAGGCCCACCAACAAAGTCCACAGAAGTCACAACCTGCTCCCCAGGCAAAAGCAGGGCTGGCTCCAGGAGAGCATAGTCACCGTCAAAGTATCTGTTCTGGATGACCTGCCAGTAAGGGGTTTGCCAAATAGTCTGAGCGGGATACACTGTCAATTAGCACGAGAAGGTAGTTGAAGAGGAACTCTTCACCATTCTCCAGGCCCACACAGTCCACCCGTACCACCAGGGCAAGAATTCTATTCCAGATACTTCCTCATAACCAAGAAAACATAGGGATTTCCCCCAATCCTACACCAAAAGGCCCTGAACCGATATTTAATCAAGGAAAAGTTCAGGATGGCTTCCCTGAGCAACCTTCTCCCTATGATTCAGGAAAACAATTGGCTATGCTGTCTGGACTTGAAGGATGCATATACCCACATCCATATACTTCCCAGTCACAGGAAGTATCTCAGATTTCTAGTAGAGAAGCACAACTTCCAGGACCCTGTACTGCTCTTTGGCCTCGCATCTGTGCCCAGGGTATTTATTAAATGTCTTGTAGTAATTGCCTCATTACACAGGCTGGGAGGGCTTGGGTTTCCCTACTTGGACGATTGGCTGGTCAAAAGTACATCATGGAAGGATACTCAAGCATCAATGCAGAGAAGTATCTGGGTGTTGGAGGTGCTAGGGTTTGTAATCAACTACCCAAAGTCCCATCTTCAGCCCATTTTCTCCAACTGAAGTACATAGGAGCCCTGCTACATACAGAGCATGCTGGAGCCTTCCTTCCTCAGGATCGAGCAAGTGCTCTCATGGCAATCACTGATCAGGTTTGCAGCAGCCAGCTGGTAACAGCTCAGCAGATGTTGAGATTGTGGGCCACATGGCCTCTACAATACATGTTACACCCTTGGCATATCTCCATTTCAGGAAAGCCTAATGGACCCTAGCTTCTCAATGACATCAGGCCATGGGGAACCTAGTGGATGTCATAGAGGTCATGCTACAGCTCAAACAGTCTGTCTGTTGGTGGAAAATTTGGTCCAATTTGACCCTGAGACTACCATATCAAATTTGGCCTTCCCAAAAGATACTGACCACGGATACATCCAACCTGGGATATGTAAATTGGCTTCACACTCAAGGGACTTGGTCCTTCCAGATGTCCTTCCATATCAATTTCCTGAAATTGTGGGCAATTTGGAATGCTCTAAAGGCTTTCAGAGATTGGCTTATGAATCAAATTATTCTAATTGAAATGGACAATCAGGTTGCAATATACTATGTCGACAAGCAGGGGGGTACGGGATCCTGCCACTTGTGTCAGGAAGCAGTCAGGATGTGGCAAAGGGCTCTCAAGTATAGTATGGTGCTCAGAGCTACATAGCTGGTAAGGAAAGACAACTATCTGGTCACTCATGGGCGCATCCCGCAAGATCTTCCAAGTGTGGGGCACCCCCTCAGTGGACCTCTTTGCCACTCATCAACAAAGTCCCTCAGTTCTGCTCCAGACTGAAATCGCACGGCAAACTAGCATCAGAAATCTTCCTCCTGCATTGGGGGGAGGGCCTCCTGTATGTGTATCCTCCCATTCCTCTCATATGGAAGACTTTGTTGAAACTCAAGCAAGATCATGGAATCATGATCTTAATCACACCCTACTGGCCAAGGCAGATCTGGTTCTCTCTACTTCTGGAGTTGTCCTCCAAAGATCCATGGGGATTGGACTGTTTTCCAACTCTATTCATGCAGAACGAGGGGTCCCTTCTGCATCCCCATCTCCAGACCCTGGCCCTCATGGCCTGGTTATTGAGGATGTAGAATTTGCCTCCTTGTAACTGCCTGAGGGTGTCTCCAGGATTTTTCTGGCTTCCAGGAAAGATTCCACCAAGAGGAATTACACATTCAAATGGAGGAGGTTTGCCATCTGGTGTGAGGACAAGGCACTAGATCCACTAACTTGTCCTACACAAAAACTACTTAAGTACCTCCTCCACTTTAAAAACCAACTCTGTAAAGGTTCACTTCTCTGCAATTAGTGGTTATCACCATTGGGTGGAGGGCAAGCCCATCTCTGTACAGTCTAGTTATTAATGCAAGGGTTGATGTTAACAAAATCCCCTCTCAAACCTCTCATAGTGTCATGAGATCTGAAAGTCATCCTCACCCAGCTGATGAAAGCTCCTTTTGAGCCACTAGTCTCCTGTCATCTGAAGTACCTGATCTGGAAAGGTCTTGTTTTTGGTGGTGGTCACTTCAGCTCGCAGAGTTAGTGAGCTTCAGGTCTTAGTAGCTGATCCACCTTACATTTGATTTCATCATAACAGGGTAGTTATCTTAACCAGTCTATCATTCTGCCAACATTCTTCCTAAAACCTCGGGCCCATCCTGGTGAAAGTGCACAATGTCAGTCACGGCTGCATTGGTAGCCCATTTGAGGTCAGCCTTCTTTGAGGAGATATGCAAGGCTGCGTCTTCTGCCTCAAGCAGAATACCCAATGCAACAGGCAGTTTGGCCAGACAGTCCTGCAGAATTTGTTTGGTGTCTAGAACCTAACTCCACCCTCCTAGTCCAATTTTTATTTAATACCAGGCTGCACTTGCAGTTTGTATATAATTTCAGGTTAGTTAATTCAACATAGTCTTTCCATTGCAAGGGTCCCGTGTTTGCACGTCGGGCAGAAAGGCACTCGCACATGCACAGTGGGGCCACTGCCAAAAACCTCAATGTAATTTAGCTCTGGCTAGTGTCCACATTGGGCTCCATCAGGATGTCTCCCATATGTAAGGATACTTATCCTGCTGGCCTCGGAGAACACCTGCTACAGGTAACTTCACTTTACCGGCAGCCAATATAACCTTATCAAGAATGGGGAGGTATGATCAGTAGATCTTCCTCCCAAGATCAATTTAGCTGCTGCATTTTGAACAGTTTGTATTCATCTGAGTTGTGAATCCTGGCAATCCTAACAAAACAATGCTTACAATACAGTTCTTAATTGAAAATGATCCAAAAAAGAGTGATTCTACATAAAAGTTTGAAAAGGCTTTTAGAAAAAAATTGAAAGAATCGATTTCTCATCTAGAAAAAGATGAATTTGCTAGATAATTATAAATAAAAAAAATACAATAATATTTTTTTATTTTGTTCATCCCCTGAATAAAACTATCATTATCAAAATCTTAAATGCTGCTGAGTGATGCTAGACCTTATACTCCATCACAATTACATTTTTAGGAAACTTTTTTTTATAAATAGCTAAATAGGGTGGATAAAACTGAAACACACATTTGCTCACTAGAATATTCTGAATGCCAAGGGCGCATACCCAGCTCTGTTATATCATGAAATGGATTTTCTGATTACACTGAGTTGGCATCATTCCAATTGGCCACAAGATGGCAATGCTGCTCTACACCAATCTAGGCACCAGCTTACTCAATTAGTTGTTAAATAGAACCTTGGAATGAGGCGTTTCTTCACTTATTTTTTTTTTTTTTGTTAATATGTGTATGCATTTATTTATTTAGCCCAATAATATCTAGGTGGCAAACGAACTTCAGTCCTCAAGGGCCACAGACAGAATGGAAACATGATTCAGTATAACCTGGTTCTTGTAAGGGCAGAGTAATTTTGAGACGAGCACCTAGTTTAAGAGGGCATAAAGGCATGTGGAGGGGCATAATCGAACACGAACGCCCATCTCCATGGGCATCTATGTCCGAAAACGGGTATGTGAAGAGGCAGGACAGACCGTATTATCGAAAAAGATGGCGTCCATCTTTCGTTTCGGAAATACGGTTTGGATGGACAAATACCATGGATTTGGTCCCTTCTGAGATGGGCGTTTTTGTTTTTTTTTAGCTAAAAACTAAAAACGCCCAGCTCAGAAACGTCCCAATCCAAGCCATTTGGTCATGGGAGGGACAAATGTACAACACTACCATAGCTCTTAGGGGTGAAAGGGGCAACTACATGTGGGTACAGTGGGTTTTACAGGCCTCCCATTCACCACCACAAGTGTTATGGGTGAGGGGGAGATGGGCCTGGGTCTGCCTGCCTGAAGTGCACTGCAGTACCCACTAAAAGTGCTCCAGGAACAGGACTTGTTGCTGGTGTATAACCTTGGCACAGCAGTTCACACCTGAAGACTAATCTCGCTGAAAACGTCCTTTATTTGAATAATCACCTTTACTCACAGTTAACTGCAGATCAGAGGTTGTGCCCCACTGGCAACGAGTCTCGCTGGTACTGAGATTAGCAGTAGGTCCGAGCTGGCAGAATGGTGTACAATGCCCTCTTTCAGCAACATTCAAGGTAAGAACTAAGGCCCAGATGCATCAACCAAACATAAAAAAAGCAAAATTGTAAAAGCCATTACCGAATTTAAAAAAACGAACAATGCTCCAAAAAAACAAGTCACACAAGTTCGGTGCGGTATTGTAAAGAACCATGCATCAATCCCCGTTGGTAATCGGTTCCTAAAGCATGCACAGAGCAGCCAAGCGTTATGCTGACTGCTCTGCACATGCCAGAAACGTCAAAACCAAAAAAAAAGAAAACAATACAAACACGTGGCTCCCCGCTTTCCCCTGCATAAAAAAATGTCTCCACAAACATTAACAAAGGATCGGGAGGGGGCAAAGGCACTCATCAGGAGCATCCTGTGTGGACGGCCTTGCCCGCCCCCGCCCGAGATCGCCGCTGCTCCCCGCTTCTCCATTCATGAAATACAAAATGTTAAAAATCTAAACTTCTGCATCGCTAGGCCCTCCCCCCCCACCCTTCCTGTCTCTCTCTTCTGCTACTGTCGGCAATGCTCCGCCTCCCGCCATCCTCCGCCTCTGGCCCCGCCCCCTGAGTTTATCACCACCGCTCCCCCCCTCCACCGGGCCCCCCCTCTCTGCCATAATGGCCGGTGCAGGGCCTCTCACCTGTGTGTGAAGGCGCTGCACAGGTTGGATCAGCTGATCTCGATCGCTTCTGTCTCCTCCGTCTCTCTCCTTCTTCCTGTGCCCGCCCTCCTCTGACGTCAGGAGGGGGGGTCCGGTGGAGGGGGGGAGCGGTGGCGACAAACTCAGGGGAGCGGGGCCAGAGGCGGAGGATGGCGAGAGGCGGAGCATTGCCGCCAGTAGCAGAAGAGACAGGAAGGGCGGAGGGGCCCGGCAATGCAGAAGTTTAGATTTTTAACATTTTGTATTTCATGAACGGAGAAGCGGGGAGCAGTGGCGATCTCGGGCGGGGGGGGCAAGGCCATCCACACAGATCGCTCCTGATGAGCGCCTTTGGCCCCTGCCGATCCTTTGTTAATGTTTGTGGAGACATTTTTTATGCAGGGGAAAGCGGGGAGCTCACTTTTCTTTTTAAACTACTACTACACATGATTTTTATGGTGCAGGGGGCAGCGGGGAGATGACAGCTCAGGCCTTAACGACAGGTCTGAGCTGACGTTAAATTTCTGGTGGTAAATGGTTCGTTGCAGTCATCGGTATGGTTAGTGCATTCCGAATTGACCACATTTCAATGGTAGTTTCTCATTTGCATTCCGTTTTCGTTAGCTGCTAGCTTTGTCGGAAAATGGCCTTTAATGCATGCTATGGTTTAAAATTTCCTCGTTAAAGAGTCGTTAAAGTTTTGTGCATCTGGGCCTAAGTGCTGTAACGTGGCTAACACAAGAAAAGGAATCTAAAAGTGTCTTACACAAATGGCCACTACCTCATGGACTACCGGAAACAAAACAGGGCACACTCTGACCCAGTAAGCAGAGGGGAAAGCACCATGAAAGTAGAGCCTACCAACTACCAACATCATGAGCATTTAACACAAGCTAGTGGAATCACGAAGCCCAATACCCTACACCCACCACAATGCATTGCTGATGTGACTCTGCAGTGCCCTTAACAGAAAAGGTGTCACACTCACCCGAGACCCACATCAGAACAAGGGAAAGGCTGTCAGAGGATAGAGCACATTCTGCTGTCATGGAGGTGGGTACAGCATTTGAGGCTGGCATACAGGCTGGGAAAAAAGTGTTTATAAAGTGGGGGGTTTTTGGTGGGAGGGGGTTAGTGACCACTGGGGGAGTCAGTGGTGGTCATCCCCGATTCCCTCCAGTGGTCATCTGGTCAGTTGGGGCACTTTTGGGGGACTTGGACCTGAAAAAAATGGGTCCAAATAAAGCAGACCAAATTCTCGTCAAAAATGCCCTTCTTGTTTCGATTATCAACTAAAGACGCCCATCTCTCCTCGGCCGCTAATCATGCCCGTCCCGCATTCACCACGCCCCCATGATCTTTGTTCGTCTCCGTGACGGACTGCAGTTGAGGACGCCAAAAATCAGGTTTCCATTATACCAATTTGGGCGCCCACGGGAAACGGACGCCCATCTCCCGATTTGAGTTGAAATATGGGCGTCTTTATCTTTCGAAAAAAAGCTGGATAGGCACCTATGCACCTTTACAAAATACAAATATGAGTGGCTGAAATTGCACCTACATTGCAGAAGCGGACCTAGATTATTCAAAATGTGTTTGAATTGACATATTTTAGTATCTACATGTGAACTCTACCCCAGTACATACCTATCAGAAGGGCTTGATTGAGGCACCGACTCAGAGCGCCAAAGTCCGCCTCACCAGCTCACCCTTCACAGTAGTAAGAGCATGTTGATGTGCTCTGTTCCTTACACTACAGCTAGCACACACTGGCACTTCCTGTTCTCATGAGAAACAGGAAGTACCTATACTTGTGTTTAAACCTGTGGCAATTCTGGCAGCAGCTCAGGGAAGAGAGCACAACAGAGACAACAAAGCAGCATGCTGTTGCTGCCATTTAAAGAATATGGTAAAGCAAGCTGGCAGAGAACTGGTTGAAAGGGAGTTGATGCGGACGAGCGTTAGGAGGTAGCTGGCTAGAAGGGAACTGATCCACAGGGCAGAGGAACTGGCTGAAAGGGAGCTGATGTGAGGGGTAAGGAGCTGTCTGGAAGAACTGATGGGGGGGGGGGAGCCGGAAAGTAGCTGATATGTGTGGCGGGGGGAGCGGATGGAAACCAGCTGATATGAGACAGAAGACAGAGGTACCAAAGTAAAAGCTGGCTGGCTCCAACATACTTTTTACCCTGGTCAGAATTTTACCAACAGGTTATGTATGTGAAAAAAAAATGACTTTATAAAATTATCCCCACAATGTAAACAGCTGTAGCTTAGGACAGAGTGTCGAAATTCTGAAACTCAAACCTGTTTGCCTCACTTGAGAACCACAGCTCCCAGTCACTGATCAACAGCTTCCAGAAGACTGCAGGTCACCACAGAGAGGTAAAAGCTGAAGAAAAGAATGCCGCCACTTTTGTAGAGAAGGCTAGACGATATTTAATATAAAAAGTTTACTCATTTGTTTAGTGTACAAACTAAATTACTGATTACCATCAATAGGGGTAGTCAGGAAGCATTTCTTGATAAGCAATATACAAGTCAGAATGAATGATTAAAAACAAAGCAATGTACAGCAGAGAGAGAAATCAGAGTGCTTAAAGCAATGCTATAGACAGACAAAGAGAAATTCAAAATGCTTGCTTATTTCTTTGTTCCCTCTAGTTTTATACCGGGCCTCTGACTAATTCTCTCATACAACATTCCTGTGCAAGTCTCTGAATACCACAAACTGTTAATCATGGGCAGAACATATGCTGCATCTGGTTCCCATTATCGGCCCCCCTTTCTTGCCAGACTTTCTGGAGCCGTGCCTTTTTGGCTGATGTGGGCCTCATGTCTCAGGAGATTTAGTGTTGAAACAGCTTGCTGTAATCATGGAGCCTTCCACTCCGCATTTTTCATACTTTTAATCTTTCATGCTTTTATTCAACATTTTTATGCTTTTATTCAACATCCTCCCTTTTGAGGCCGGGTATTCCAGGACTCAAACATCTGTTTCAGCTCCAGTCTGTTGTTTCCTTACCTCCCTTCTAAATCTCCTCCCCCCTTGTTTGTGGCATTCAGTTTCTGCACACTTTTTCAATATTTTTGGCTGACATCTGAATTTCAGTTATCATTGTTATTTTAAAAACATCCTGGCACATCTTTGCAAACATGCTAATACACATGTTACACAGCATTAAACAGATTCAATTGTACTAGGGTACAAAATTTATATCTCTTGAGGTATATAATTTATAGGACAGTGAGCTTCATCAAAGGGAAGTACACTGTCATTCATTCTTACTTTTCATTAGCTGATGTGGCATTAAAAATTACACAAATTAAAAGCATAACATTCATTGAATCAGTTGTTACAACATTCTGCATGTAAGTGCACTTTATCAGGGGAATGTGTTCAGTTGTCATACTATTAATCAGACACCAAAATGATGTATGTGGATACTTGTCCATAAGCAAGGCTTGCTTATAAATAGTCTCATTTGTCCAATGAAGGTTTTCATCATCTCTTACACAGGTATTATTGGGATAACAGACATGCTTTTATCATTGTAGTCCCATATATCATAGTTGGCAAGGACAAGGATGATGTCAGTCAGTGGGCACATATGATACAATCAGTCAAATTCAACATCTTGGCCACTGTAACAAGTCTATTATCATATGTGTTCATTGTCCATTAACAAACAACAACAGTCCAATACCATCATGTTTAGGGACATGATGTTTGTTTATTCTTTGTCCATTTCAATGTTATTAATTCGTCGAATATCTGCTAAATGTATCCAAGAAGTATGACCTTCCAGACAGGCAGCGGTCTGAGTAAGGGCCGTGATAGCAAAAGGCCCTACATACACAGGATCCTTCCATGTTTTATGTGTAAAATTCTTTCGTAGCACTAGGTCACCTACTTTAAAAGCACAAACATCATTAGTAGTTCCTGCCTGTGATGCTACATTTGTTCGGATCATATCACTTGTCAGGTTCAACATAGGTTGTAGCTTTTGCCAGTACTGAGCTGTGCTATCAGTACTTGCTGTCTGCATCGGGAAGAAATGACGTCCTGTCTGAATTTGGAATGGGGTCAATTTAGTACGCCCATTAGGTTGGGCCCTTATAACCATCAAAGCTAATGGTAACAAATCAAGCCAGGTATATGGTTTACCTGCTGTTTCCTTGTTTAAAGCCTTCAGTAATACTCTCAATTTAGTTTTTAAAATACCATTGTAGCGTTCCACCAAACCATTGGAGGTGGGGCGATACACTGATACTTTTCTGTGTGTTAAACCCATAATCGTTGCCATTTCTTTCAAACCACTGTTATTAAAATGTGTCCCGTTATCAGAAATTATTCTAGACGGACACCCATGCCTTGGCATAATATGAGTTACCAGGCATTGTACCACTTCATGTGCTGTCTCCCTTTTACATGGAAATGCTTCTACCCACCTTGAGAAAGCATCCACCCAAACTAACAAATACCTTTTTCCCTGCACTGGAATAATCATATCAGTGAAATCAATATACCATTCTTTTGCTGGGCCTTCTGGTATTGGAAGTGTCCCAGGTGATATTTTAGGACCTCGCTTAGGTATGTTAATATTGCATACCATGCAATTCTGCACAACCTGTTGAACCAAGTTATCAATTTTCAAAGTCCAAAATCTTTGCTCAAACTGTTGTTTCATTGTATCTTTATTCCAATGCATGGTTGCATGCCACTCAGCCAATACCTTAATCGCCTGGCTCATTGGCATACAAGGTAATCCTTCTTCTGCATTAAACCATTCACTTCCCAATTTCATACATCCTCTCTTCAACCATTTTTCACTTTCCTGTCCCTCTGGCTGCCACATTTCAATCTTATCTACATTCGTAAGTGGCCCATCCTGTGTCTGTCTAGTATTATACAAAATCTTTTCACTTTGCTTAACCACCTCCGTTGCTGCTGCATCAGCCATTGCATTACCTAGTGCCTCAAAGGTTGGCTTTTCAGTGTGGGCCGGGGTCCACACAACTGCAGTTTTTCTACCTTCACGTTCCCTTCTTGCCAAAATTTCAAACAGCAATTTCCAATATGTGTAATGTTGTAGATTTTTACCTGCACTGGTTATCATTCCCCTACGCTGCCATTTTAATATATGATACTGTAGTGAACTTGCAACATAACCACTATCAGTATATATAGTGACATTTTGAGTTATATCAGTGTGTTGTAAGGCCGTAATAACGGCTAAAAGTTCAGCATGCTGTGCAGTCTGGTTAGGAGGGGTTTTATATTGTACTTGCATTATCTTTCTTAGATTCTCATCTACCTGCACGCAGGCAAAGCCTGCAACAGTCCTTTCACAAGCTCCATCTGTAAACCATATTAATCCATCAGATAAGGGTTCAAAAGTAAGACAGTGAAATGTAGGAATTTCTATAGTATCAATCTCACCCTCCAAATTGACAGGAAAAAGCAGATCTATCTTATTTCTCTGTTCTTTAGTTAATGGTATTATTCTTATATCTTGTCCTAAAAGTACTGCTTGATATTTTCCAAATCTAGTGGCTATCAATGCCGTCTGGCTAGGGCTCAACAGCGTTTTAATCGTGTGGTTGGTATGTATTACAATAGGAACAAAAGGCATTTGTGCTCTCCATTTACCTACTGCAGCCACTATAGCTGTCAGTAACTTTGGTATTTCTTTCATTCCTTTTTCCACATGATTAAAAGAGCCTGACAAAAAAGCTACTGGTGCATTTACTTCATTGTTTTGATTAATCATAGCTGCCCAACTATTTCCCATGTCTTTTACCCATAGATGCACAGGTGATTGGATATCTATTACTGCTAACGGTCCTGGGGATAACAAATCCCTCACAATCTTAGCCAATATTATCTTATCCTGCTCTTCCAATACAATTAATGTATTCTTTGGTGTGGCTGCGGGCAGTTTCAAATGTTTATAAAGTCTCATTACTTTTTGTGTATAATTTGGTATCCATTGTCTGCAGTAATTTAACATTCCCAAAACAGCACGTAACTGGGTAACTGTTTGCGGTACCGGGGTTTCATTTAAAATAGATATAATTTCCGGTATAATGACCTTATGTTCTGCTGAAACATTTTGTCCTAAAAAGGTGACAGTAGACTGAGCTATAACACATTTTTCCCTGTTACATTTATATCCTAACTCTCCTAATAACAAAAATAATTTTGTAGTCCAATCTAGGCATTCTGCTTCAGTCTCAGCAGACAGTAGAATATCATCTACATAGACAAACAATGACACTGTGTCAGGCAATTGACTCCTGAAATCCTTTAAATCCATCATTAGTTGTTTTGAGAATACCGATGGACTATCAGTAAAGCCTTGAGGCATCCTAGTCCACCTGTATGCCTCATTCTGTACTATAAATGACGTCAAATCCCTAGACTCTGGATGAAGAGGTATTGAAAAGAATGCATTAGACAAGTGAATAACAGTGTTATATGCATATATATTCTGAGTGTGCAAAAGTGTAGCAGGATTTGCACAAATCGGAAATTGATTTTTTGTAACCTCATTTAGCTCTCTTAAATCATGTACTATCCTTACATTGTTTTCTCCTTTCGGGACAGGAAACAATGGGGTATTATACGGGGATACTGAAGGTTCAATAAT